>NC_053028.1:204750668-205050668 GCF_003073215.2 Triticum urartu | reverse complement strand
GAAGAGCACGGCGGTAAACGCTGGATTCAGAAGCTCTCGGCCAGGTCAGCAAAAGCCGCCCTCTAAAGGCGCCAGAGATGAACTGTCCAGCTTAAACAAAATTCTGGACCAAATATGTCAGATCCATAGCACCCTCGATAAACCTGCAAATCATACCCACAGAGAATGTTGGGTCTTCAAGCAGTCCGGCAAGCTCAACGCTGAACATAAAGGGCAGGATACACCAAGCAAAGACGAGGATGAGCCTCGCAAGCAAAACACTGGGGAACAGAAGAAATTTCCACCAGAAGTCAAAACAGTAAACGTGTTACACATGATAAAGGGAAGAAACAACGCGACACTCCCAGATAAACATGCCCAAGGGCATATCACCGCGGAGCTCTGCCACTGGCCGTCTCAACCGATCACCTTCGACCATCAGGATTACTCAGCAAGTATCTGGCACGCAGGATGGGTTGCCTTGGTATTAGATCCAATAATTGACGGATACCACTTTACACGAGTCCTGATGGACGGCGATAGTAGCTTAAACCTGATATATCAGGACACAATCCGCAAAACGGGGATAGACCCAACAAAAATTTGCCACAACAATACTACCTTTAAAGGAGTAACGCCAGGCCCAGGGGCTCATTGCACGGGCTCCCTGCTACTAGAGGTTATATTCGGCTTCCCCGATAACTTGCGTAGCAAAAATTTAACTTTCCACATTGCTCCATTCCAAAGTGGCTATCAAGCACTACTTGGACGCGAAGCTTTCGCTCGCTTTAATGCAATACCGCATTACGCTTCCCTCACACTTAAGATGCCCGGTCCATGTGGCATCATTACAGTAAAAGGAAATATTGAGCGATCCCTGCGCACCGAAGAGAGTGCGGCTGCCTTGGCAGCCGCACACTAAAACGGCCTCACCAACTAAAGCATTCGATAGGTCGTCAAGACCACGGACACGGTTAGACGAGTCCGGTGCAGCTATATGTAATTCATACAGGTTTGATGGCCACACCCCTATTACAAATACAAGAAGCTCAACGCGCGCAGACAAGTGGCAATTTTTACTCATCTTGAACTGTACATGGTTTCTTTAAACCTACCTTTTTGCACGACAACTTTTCACCTAAGTTCCTCTCTTTTACAGATGACCATCGTGCTACACTCGTCTAGGATACGGCACAACGGAGACACAGGCGCATACGTGTAGTAGGGACCCGTTCCAAGGATTCTTTTTAGATTAAGACCATGCGTCAACCTTTTTTACTGTCTCTTGTTGATACACATCCCTCGGATTCTCAGTACAATTGAGAAGGATGCCGACGTCTTGGCATGTGGCCACGTCAGAATAATGCACGTACCTGGACACCAGGGGCTTCTTACAAAGGGCACTGTTTAGGCCCGGCTTACACCATAAAGACCGAATACCTTAGGGAGTGTTCGGCGTCGCGAGTTTGGCCTTATATGCATCAGCTCCAAATCATGTCTTTGGTCAAATGTTGGGTTTGCCCGGCTCCTGTGTTTTGCTGCCTTACGTTCCGCTCTATCGGCTAAGGCGGCACCAGGAGAACTGCTGTGATTGTGCCCTGGTTCATCCGGACGAGCACCTCAGTAGAGAAAGCCGAAAACTGACTGTCATGATAAAGCGTGAGACTGGTCAACCACTCGATGACCTATTGGAATCTTAGAATTCCTCCGCCTTAACGAAGGGCCATTTCCCGCCAGGCATGTACGCACCCCGAATTCGGGTGAGTGCGGAGCCACCAGGAGCTATATAGTAGCCCCACTGTCAAACTCCTCTGGCTAAGTGAAAGTGTTAAAGCATTATAGTCCGGTTGCCTAGTTCGCTGCGCTATCACCTCCTTAATAGGACCAAGACGTTGGATTAAGTGTGAACACGCGTCTTCTGCGAACACCCCCGCATTATATGCGTGGGGGCTGAAGCCGACGACTGCAATCTTTCAGGACATACATATATATACGTAAACGGCCGCATAGGAGGCACCACATCAACTTCGGGCAAAAGTATAAACACAGCCTCGATAAATATAATAAAACATTGTTCTTACAATGGGAATACATATCACTCAAACATAATATTCTTCGAGCACTAGGCCTCTATCAAACGAGCAGCCTCAAGAACTTCTTCAAAATAGTGCTCGGCAGCCACTCGGCCTATGGCCGAACCCTGCGCCGCAATAGTGGCAGCATCCATCTCCGCCCAGTATGCTTTGACACGGGCAAGGGCCATCCGTGAGCCCTCTATGCACGCCGACCTCTTCATTGCATTGATGCGTGGCACCGCACCAAGGAACTGCTGCACTAAGCTGAAATAGCTGTTCGGCTTCGGCCCTTCCGGCCACAGATGATCTACGACGGACCTCATGGCGAGTCTGGACAATCTATTGAGTTCGGCCCACTCGGCAAGCTGATCAATTAGTGGAAGCGGGCGCTTTGAAACGTTAAACTGCGACCAGAATAGCTTGTCCACTTCACGATCTGTTTGATCTCAGAAGTATTCGGCCGCATCAACAGCACTCGCCGTCAAATCCAGATATGCGTCTGCCGAACTCCAAAACCGATCCAGAGGGGCATACCGCGGATCTCCGAACTTCCTCCGCAGCAAAAAGGGCTTCCCAGCCACAATATCACAGGCTTCACGCAGATCCTCCTTCTTTGCTCTCATGGCAGAGCGGGTGTCCTTGGTCGCCATCGTGGCCTTTTCGAGGTCCGTCGCCTTCGCTTGGTTTTCTTCTTCAAGGAACTGGCAACGGTCGGCAGTGTCTTTCAACTTTACAGCCATCTTGGCCATCTTCTCTTTGCTCTCGCAATGCGCGGCCTTCTCGGCTCTTAACTCTTCGGCCGCCTTCAAAGCAGCCACATTACTACTCCTTGCTTGTTCTTTGGCTCGGGCAAGTTCCGCCCGAAGGGTCTCCACGGTGGCAGCTCCATCTGCAGTCAAAACATATTAAAGATACTGGCATCACGCTGCTCTTACTATGTGACATTCACCAGAAAACATCACTTACCCTGTGTCTCATCAAGCCGCTTGTTAACAAGCTCGATGTCGGCATATGCCGCATCCAGTTGCCGCTTTAGTTCGGCAAACTCATTAGTCCGGCTAGCCACCGGAGCTTCCGCCACCTGCACATAAAAGCAGTATGGTTATTACATGGGACTATGATCCTCTGTTTGCCGCCGCTCTCGGCAACAACCAGAGTCTCAGGGGCTACTATCTACACAGGGCACACCTAAAAATATGCGATACTATCACAAATGTATATCATTTTATGTACCTCAAAGCCCGTTAGTAGACTCATAAAGGCATCATGCAACCTGCTTTCGGCAGACGAAATCCTTTCCATCACCGTACCCATCAATGTACAGTGTTCTCCCGAGATGGTCGCTCGCTTTAGCAGATCCCTCGGTGCGTCCGACCGCATACTAGACGGCGCCGGACTCCTTTGTTTTCTCTCTTCAAGAGCCAGTTGCTGGGTACTTCGGGTGACTATAGGATTATCTTCTGGCCTCACCAGATCCAGAGAGGCCCTCCTTGACGACACTTCAAGGTCGCCCGCTTCTTGAGCGGGGGAGTCTGGGGGAGGCGTTTCGCTCTCCATCATCTCCGGAAGAAGGTCCCCTGAAGACGAGCTCTGTTGAGAAGGGCTAAGATCTGAACTGCAAGATAAACGCTTCGGTTATTTTCCTCGGAAGTAAGGTAGAATATCTTTACTATTAGGTATTTTTTTGATCACTTACGGCTCGTTAGAGGGCTGATCCCCGCGCGGACTTTGTGCGGCAAGGGCACCCCCCAAGGCAGGACCCTCGGTTGGAGACTTCTTCTCCCGTTTGGAAGCCTTGGTTTCCGGATCTTCAGAGGCAGTCCCCTTCCTTCCCCGGTATGAGAGAATGTCAGAATCTTCCCCTTGGTTATCCCCCCTCGTGGAGGCGCTCATTCCCTCGGTCGGAATTGGTAGCGATGGGGGCCCGCTTTCGCCCTCATTATTCCCCCTTTATCTTCCTTCGAGGGCTCCGGGCAAGGTGCTAGCTCGAGCATCTTTTCCAGTACCAGATTGTCCAAACCCTCGGGAAGGGGGGCCGAACACTGAATCATCTTCGCCTTTGTTAGCCAGTCCTGGTCGGAGGGCGATTTCTCAGAATGACGTCATGATAAATGAAAGACGGTGTGTTCGGCTAGAGGAGTACTTACTTGGTCGGCGGTGCGGTTGCTGCTCAGTCCCACATCCTCGGTAGTATCCGGACACTCTATTTAGGGTCCGATGAATGATTTATACATCTCCTCATGCGTCAGGCCGAGGAAATTCTGAATAGTGCGCGGTCCTTCTGGGTTGAACTCCCACATGCGGAGGGGCCGGCGTTTGCATGGCTGGACTCGACGAACCAGCATGACTTGCACCACCATAACCAAATTGAAATCTCCTTCGAAGAGATCTTGAATGCGGCTCTGCAGTATGAGCACGTCCTTGGCTGGACCCTAGCTCAGCCCTCTGCTAAGCCATGACATCAGTTGTGGTGGAGGGCCCGAGCAGAAAGCAGGGGCAGCTACCCACTTGGCACTTCTGGGAGCTGTGATGTAAAACCACTCCCGTTGCCATAATCCGGATACCTCTGGAAAGGAACCCTTCGGCCATGAAGCGCCAGCAATTTTGCTTATTAGAGCGCCTCCGCACGCTGCGTGCTGCCCTTCGACTATCTTCGGCTTCACGACAAAAGTCTTGAGCCACAGGCCGAAGTGAGGGGTAATGCGGAGAAAGGCCTCACAAACGACAATGACTGACGATATGTGTAAGAGGGAATCCGGGGCTAGATCATGAAAATCCTGCCCGTAATAGAACATAAGACCCCTGACAAAGGGATCCAGAGGAAGGCCTAGTCCTCGGAGGAAGTGGGGGACGAACACGATGCTCTCTTTGGGTTCGGGAGTAGGGATGACCTGCCCTCGGGCGGGTAGCCTGTGCGAAATCTCGGTGGTCAGATATCTGGCCTCCCTCAACTTTTTGATGTCCTCCTCCGTGACGGAGGAAGGCATCCACCGGCCCTGGAGGCTGGATCCGGACATGATTGGAGATCCGAAGCACCTGACCTGGGCTTTGGGTGTTAGAACTCGAGGCGGGGGAAGGATTCGATTGAGCATGGGAGGGAAAAAGTAAAAGCCTTGTCCCTTTATAAAGAGGGTGAATATCAAGTGTCCTCCTCGTAGCCGTTTGGGACTTGCCTAAAATCTAGGAGTCCTAGGCGCGGTTGGGTTACCCACGCCCGTATTAATGAGAATCCCGTAATAAGGGGGACACGATCTCTGCTTTGATAAGACATGTCAAGAAACTGCCTCGCGTTATGTGCGGGGCTAGTTAAAGAAAAATGGTTCAAATAATCGCCGAGCCATGGCATGATGTCATGTTGCCAAAACGTGTCAGCAGATTAGATTTGTGGAAATATTATTCTCTCTACGGTGGTATGTGGAACTTATTTTGTAGGGTCGGACACTATCTTTTCATTCAAACTCTTCTGTGGTATATCCGGAGGAGGAACCCGCCTTGCAATGCCGAAGACAACACTGCGCGCCGGACTCATCGTCATTGAAGCCTGGTTCAGGGGCTATCGAGGGAGTCCAGGATTAGGGGTCTCCGGACAGTCGGACTATATCCTTTGGCCGGACTGTTGGACTATGAAGATACAAGATTGAAGACTTCGTCTCGTGTTCGGATGGGACTCTACTTGGCGTGGAAGGCAAGCTAGGTAGTACGGACATGGATATCTCCTCCTTTGTAACCGGCCTTATGTAACCCTAGCCCCCTTCGGTGTCTATATAAACCGGAGGGTTTTAGTCCTTAGAACAACATACAATCATACCATAGGCTAGCTTCTAGGGTTTAGCCTCTCCGATCTCATGGTAGATCAACTCTTGTAACACTCATATCATCAAGAATAAATCAAGCAGGACGTAGGGTTTTACCTCCATCAAGAGGGCCCGAACCTGGGTAAAACATCGTGTCCCCTGCCTCCTCTTACCATCCGCCTTAGACGCACAGCTCGGGACCCCATACCCGAGATCCGCCGGTTTTGACACCGACAATCTTCGTAGAATATGTGGGAACCAATATGAGCATCCAGGTTCTGCTATTGGTTATTGACCAGAGACATGTCTCGGTCATGTCTACATAGTTCTCGAACCCGTAGGGTCCGCACGCTTAAAGTTTTGTGACGATCGGTTTTATGAGTTTATATGTTTTGACGTACCGAAGGTAGTTCGGAGTCCCGGATGTGATCACGGACATGACGAGGAGTCTCTAAATGGTCGAGACATAAATACTGATATATTGGAAGCCTACATTTGGACATTGGAATAGTTCCGGGTGAAATCAGGATTTTACGGACTACCGGAGGGGTTACCGGAACCCCCCGGGGACTAATGGGCCTTGTTGGGCCATAAGGGAAAGAGAGAGGGGGCGGCCTAGGGCAGGCAGCGTGCCGCCTTCCCCCTGTCCGAATTGGACTAGGAGAAGGGGGGGCGGCGCCCCCCTTTCCTTCTCTTTCTCTCCCTGCCTTTCCCCCTCCTAGTAGGAGTAGGAAAGGGAGGAACCCTACTCCTACTAGGAGGAGGATTCCTCCTCCTAGGCACGCCAACACGGGCCGGCCGGCCTCCCCCTTGGTCCTTTATATACCGGGGCAGGGGGCACCTCTAGACACACAAGTTGATCACAAAGATCTCTCCCAGCCGTGTGCAGTGCCCCCCTCCACCATAATCCACCTCGGTCATACTGTAGCGCTGTTTAGGCGAAGCCCTGCTGCGGTAGCCTCATCAACATCGTCACCATACCGTCGTGCTGACGAAACTCTTCCCCGAGCTCTACTGGATCGTGAGTTCGCGGGATGTGACCAAGCTAAAGTGTGTTGAACACGGAGGTGCCATACGTTTGGTACTGAGGATCGGTCGATCGTGATGACGTACGACTACATCAACCGCGTTGTCATAACACTTATGCTTAACGGTCCACGAGGGTACGTGGATGACACTCTCCCCTCTCGTTGCTATGCATCACCATGATCCTGCGTGTGTGTAGGAATTTTTTTGAAATTACTACATTCCCCAACAGTGGTATCAGAGCCTGGTTTTATGTGTAGATGTTATATGCACGAGTAAAACACAAGTGAGTTGTGGCCGATACAAGTCATACTGCTTACCAGCATGTCATACTTTGGTTCGGCGGTATTGTTGGATGAAGCGGCTCGGACCGACATTACGCGTACGCTTATGCGAGACTGGTTCTACCGACGTGCTTTGCACAAAGGTGGCTGGCGGGTGTCAGTTTCTCCAACTTTAGTTGAACCGAGTGTGGCTACGCGCGGTCCTTGAGAAGGTTAAAACAACACCAACTTGACGAACTATCGTTGTGGTTTTGATGCGTAGGTAAGAATGGTTCTTGCTCATCCCGTAGCATCCACGTAAAACTTGCAACAACAAAGTAGAGGGCGTCTAACTTGTTTTTGCAGGGCATGTTGTGATGTGATATGGTCAATACATGATGCTATATTTATTGTATGAGATGATCATGTTTTGTAACGGAGTTATCGGCAACTGGCAGGAGCCATATGGTTGTCGCTTTATTGTACGCAATGCAATCGCCCTATAATTGCTTTACTTTATCACTAAGCGGTAGCGATAGTCGTAGAAGCAATAGTTGGCGAGACGACAATGATACTATGATGGAGATCAAGGTGTCGCGCCGGTGACGATGGTGATCATGACGGTGCTTCAGAGATGGAGATCACAAGCACAAGATGATGATGGCCATATCATATCACTTATATTGATTGCATGTGATGTTTATCCTTTATGCATCTTATTCTGCTTTGTTTGATGGTAGCATTATAAGATGATGTCTCGCTAAATTTCAAGATAAAAGTGTTCTCCCTGAGTATGCACCGTTGCCAAAGTTCGTCGTGCCGAGACACCACGTGATGATCGGGTGTGATAAGCTCTACGTCCATCTACAACGGGTGCAAGCCAGTTTTGCACACGCAGAATACTCGGGTTAAACTTGATGAGCCTAGCATATGCAGATATGGCCTCAGAACACTGAGACCGAAAGGTCGAGCGTGAATCATATAGTAGATATGATCAACATAGTGATATTCACCATTGAAAACTACTCCATTTCACGTGATGATCGGTTATGGTTTAGTTGATATGGATCACGTGATCACTTAGATAATTAGAGGGGTGTCTATCTAAGTGGGAGTTCTTAAGTAATATGATTAATTGAACTTAAATTTATCATGAACTTAGTACCTGATAGTATTTTGCTTATCTATGTTGTTGTAGATAGATGGCCTGTGATGTTGTTCTGTTGAATTTTAATGCGTTCCTTGAGAAAGCAAAGTTGAAATATGATGGTAGCAATTACATGGACTGGGTCTATAACTTGAGGATTATCCTCATTGCTGCACAGAGGAATTACATCCTGGAAGCACCGCTGGGTGCCAGGCCTGCTGCAGATGCTGCTGACAACGTTAAGAATGTTTGGCAGAGTAAAGCTGATGACTACTCGATAGTTCAGTGTGCCATGCTTTACGGCTTAGAACCGGGACTTCAACGACGTTTTGAACGTCATGGAGCATATGAGATGTTCCAGGAGTTGAAGTTAATATTTCAAGCAAATGCCCGGATTGAGAGATATGAAGTCTCCAATAAGTTCTATAGCTGCAAGATGGAGGAGAATAGTCCTGTCAGTGAGCATATACTCAAAATGTCTGGGTATCATAATCACTTGACTCAACTAGGAGTTAATCTTCCTGTTGATAGTGTCATTGACAAAGTTATTCAATTACTGCCACCAAGCTTCAAAAGCTTCGTGATGAACTATAATATGCAAGGGATGCAATAAGACTATTCCCGAGCTCTTCACGATGCTAAAGGCTGCGGAGGTAGAAATCAAGAAGGAGCATCAAGTGTTGATGGTCAATAAGACCACTAGTTTCAAGAAAAAGGGCAAAGGGAAGAAGAAGGGGAACTTCAAGAAGAACGGCAAACAAGTTGTTGCTCAGGAGAAGAAAACCAAGTCTGGACCTAAGCCTGAGACTGAGTGCTTCTACTGCAAATAGACTGGTCACTGGAAGCAGAACTGCCCCAAGTATTTGGCAGAGAAGAAGGATGGCAAAGTGAACAAAGGTATATGTGATATACATGTTATTGATGTGTACCTTACCAGAGCTCGCAGTAGCACCTGGGTATTTGATACTGGTTCTGTTGCTAATATTTGCAACTCGAAATAGGGACTACGGATTAAGAGAAGACTGGCTAAGGACGAGGTGACGATGCGCGTGGGAAATGGTTCCAAAGTCGATGTGATCGCCGTCGGCACGCTACCTCTACATCTACCTTCAGGATTAGTTTTAGACCTAAATAATTGTTATTTGGTGCCAGTGTTAAGCATGAACATTATATCTGGATCTTGTTTGATGCGAGACAGTTATTCATTTAAATCTAAGAATAATAGTTGTTCTATTTATATGAGTAATATCTTTTATGGTCATGCACCCTTAAAGAGTGGTCTATTCTTGTTGAATCTCGATAGTAGTGATACACATATTCATAATGTTGAAGCCAAAAGATGCAGATTTGATAATGATAGTGCAACTTATTTGTGGCACTGCCATTTGGGTCATATAGGTATAAAGCGCATGAAGAAACTCCATACTGATGGACTTTTGGAATCACTTGATTCTGAATCACTTGGTACTTGCGAACCATGCCTTGTGGGCAAGATGACAAAAACGTCGTTCTTCGGAACTATGGAGCGAGCAGCAGATTTGTTGGAAATCATACATACTCATGTATGTGGTCCGATGAATATTGAGGCTCGCGGCGAGTATCGTTATTTTCTCACCTTCACAGATGATTTGAGTAGATATGGGTATATCTACTTAATGAAACATAAGTCTAAAACATTTGAAAAGTTCAAAGAATTTCAGAGTGAACTGGAAAATCATCGTAACAAGAAAATAAAGTTTCTGCGATCTGATCGTGGAGGAGAATATTTGAGTTACGAGTTTGGCCTACATTTGAAAGAATGTAGAACAGTTTCGCAACTCACGCCACCCGGAACACCACAGCGTAATGGTGTGTCTGAACGTCGTAATCGTACTTTACTAGATATGGTGCGATCTATGATGTCTCTTACTGATTTATCGCTATCATTTTGGGGTTATGCTTTAGAGATGACTGCATTCACGTTAAATAGGGCACCATCAAAATCCGTTGAGACGACACCTTATGAACTATGGTTTGGCAAGAAACCAAAGTTGTCGTTTCTTAAAGTTTGGGGCTGCGATGCTTATGTGAAAAAGCTTCAACCTGATAAGCTCGAACCCAAATCGGAGAAATGTGTCTTCATAGGATACCCAAAGGAAACTATTGGGTACACCTTCTATCACAGATCCGAAGGCAAGATATTCGTTGCTAAGAATGGATCCTTTCTAGAGAAGGAGTTTCTCTTGAAAGAAGTGAGTGGGAGGAAAGTAGAACTTGATGAGGTGACTGTACCTGCTCCCTTATTGGAAAGTAGTTCATCACAGAAACCGGTTCCTGTGACATCTACACCAATTAGTGAGGAAGCTAATGATGATGATCATGAAACTACAGATCAAGTTACTCCCGAACCTCGTAGGTCAACCAGAGCAAGATCCGCACCAGAGTGGTACGGTAATCCAGTTCTGGAGGTCATGTTACTTGACCATGACGAACCTACGAACTATGAAGAAGCGATGATGAGCCCAGATTCCACAAAATGGCTTGAGGCCATGAAGTCTGAGATGGGATCTGTCGGTGTCAAAACCGGCGGATCTCGGGTAGGGGTTCCCGAACTGTGCGTCTAGGTCGGATGGTAACAGGAGACAGGGGACACTTTGTTTTACCCAGGTTCGGGCCCTCTCGATGGAGGTAAAACCCTACTCCTGCTTGATTAATATTGAAGATATGGGTAGTACAAGAGTAGATCTACCACGAGATCAGAGAGGCTAAACCCTAGAAGCTAGCCTATGGTGTGATTGTTGATGTGTATTGTATGTTGTATCGACTAGCCTGGCCTCGGTTTATATAATGCACCGGAGGCCTAGGATAACAAGAGTCCTAGCCGAATACGCCGGTGGGGAGAAGTCCTTGTCTTGATCGCCAAGTCTTGTGGAATCTTCCTTGTATGCGGTAGCCGTCCAAACTGGCCCATGAGTATACGGCCACGGGGGTCCTCGGCCCAATCTAATAGATCGGGAGACGACGTGGTGAGTACCCCCTAGTCCGGGACACCGTCAGTAGCCCCCTGAACCGGTCTTCAAGTTAGGGACGCTCCTCGATTCTTCCGAACTGTTCTTCATCTTCGGTTGCCGGTCTTGAAAACTGGTTCAACAAATCTTCTTTATCTTCGATCTTGAGGATCGCCGAAATGCATTTGATGAGTTTACATGTCGGGTATCCGAGGAGCCCCTTTAAGTTTACGGCCTTTATCAATGCCTTGTTTATTTTTATGCCACACCTCGGGTTTGAAGTTGTTCCCGGGAGGCAGGGTCCTCTTGCGTCCGAGCTCCAATGCCGGACTGCATTCGAGGTATCTTTTGCAGCCGAGCACCAATGCCGGACCGCTTCCCAGCTCTAGCGCCGGAATGTATCCGAGCTCCAACGCCGGACTATGTATCCGAGCTCCAATGCCGGACTGTATATCCGAGCTCCAACGCCATAATATATCCGAGCTCCAACGCCGGACTGTGTCCAGGCTCCAATGCCGGATTATATCCGAGGTGTCATATCACCTCAAAAAAGTTGAAGGAGTTAGCCGAGCTTAATGCCGGAAATGCCCTCTATGGAGCCAGCCACTAGCGCCCGAGCTTTATGCCGGACTGCTTCCGAGGTGGTGCACCACCCCGACTATGGGCCGATATTTTTTTTATTGGTGCAATTTATTCTCTGCCGAGATATATAGCCAGTAGCCCTCAAGGTGTGTATCGGTCTAAAACCCGAGATGCACATGAAGGATGACATAAGACCGCTGATCCCAGTAGCCGCTGAGACTCAGGTTAATTTGCAAAATCGGCCTGAGGATCAAGTCCTAGCTCGGTAGAATACTTCGGGACACAAAAGCGGCGTGCTCAGTCCTCAAGACTCAAGTTGATTGCGGCCGACCAACCTGAGGATCAAAATCTCCTCGGAAACTATATTGCACATAAAATTTTCTGCATTGGACAAGCAATGCAGTAGCCCCCGAGACACTGGTCAGGTGGCAACACCAGATCAGGGGATCGATGTGCCCCTTTAATATTTGTAAATAATAAGCCCGAAGCCCAGTAGCCCCCGAGCCTTAATGCGGGCACGGGTGACCGAATTAAGGATCAATATCCATAGTAAAATCACAAATTATGTGTAATGACTCTATGTATCCAAGTACTTTACGTCATTAATGCTTGGATCCGCATTGTACAAAACTTTGTTGACCGACCATCGGCTTCCACCTCCTTGGCCAGTAGCCGAGGAATTTTTGTCCTACTTTATAAAGCCTTTATGAGGGCAAAGATTTACGACAAACAAGGCAATCTGGCCACACGGTTTTATAAACAAAGGAACGCAGAGAGATATGTTATATTACTGTTTAACAGAAGAAATGTATTCCAAAGAAAATAGTCCCGCTATCGGTTCCTTTCTTTGGGTTGTCATGCTAAGCATGATCATGAAACCTCAGCTCGAATTTAAGAGCAAAATATCGAGGATTTAGTTTGGGAGGCCAGTTAATAGCCCCCGGTAGTGTTCGGCGACAGTCGAGGTCAAGCCGTAAACACTTCGGCCAATGTTATGAATGGCCCATCATTTAACATAGTCATCGGATCGCTGACCAGTTTACGCTTACTGTGGAAGTCAGTTTTCAGCTTTCTCCACTGAGGTGCTTAACCATGTGAGCTGGAAGCACAATCGCAGTGGTTCTCCCTTTGCACGCCTAGCCGAACAAAACGGAACGTAGGAAGCAAGTGCAGGAGCCGGGCAACCCAACTATTGACCGGAGACACAATTCGAAACCGATGCATATATAGCAATATCTGAGAATGTTTTTGCCGAATCCCTAAAGGTGTCCGGCATTGCACTGCGAGACTAATGCTGGAAAAGCACAAATAGTTTAAAAATGCCAAAAAGCTTGGAAAACCAAGAAACGTCAGTAAAAACATGACATCCAAACAAGATCAAGTGTTCGGTACCAATCCGAAAATTGGTCTTAGAAAAAAAGAGTGCTTCTGTCGTGCTTTAACATTACACATCCGATCTCAAGACTTCAAGCGGGTCAGCCTACGGCTGGCTATTGACCACACACTCACGTCGAAAAAGGAACGATAGAAAAAGACTTTGCAACGACCAAGAAGAAAACACATTTACTATAAAATAGCTCATATAAATTTAGGAGCCCCCAAGTGACTTGGGTAGAAGAATGATTGCATGTACCGAAGTACTTATATCATATCTATGTTCAACCGAACTTTAAACGTGTCTTAACCGACCGTCAGCTTCTCCCTCTCCTATAAAGGACCGAAAAGTGTTATGTACTCCATCGGTTGAGAATATCGATGGTGTTTCCAATAACCAGGCAATCAGGCCATAAGGCTGTAACAGACAAAGCGCGCTCAGGGAACTTATGCTATATTACTGCGAAGAGTAAGAAGCATCTTCGAAGAAAATAGTACCCCCACCGATACCTTTCTTTGGTGCTCATTGTTATTATGAGACTTGTGCAATAGATTCTTTGTACTCATGAGTTCCGTTGTGTGCCGACCATCATTGAATAACTATAAGAGTGCTAGCTTTCGGCTTCACCCAGTCTGAGGTCCGGCTCGGGTGACCCGATCGTGACAATCGCAGAGGTGCTCCCTTTACTCCCTAGCTGAACAATCGGGAACGTAGGGGTAAACACGGGAGCGAGGCAACCCAGCTTGCAAATCGCTTAAGTCAATGTGGTGCATATTGTGGCATAAAACACGAACAAGGAACGAAGCCGTACAAGTATAATCATATGCAACAGGAAAAGCTTCATAAAGGAAGCCCCCAAGTAAACGGGTTATTTGAATTTATGCGTCACAAACAAAGTTTGGACAAGGAAATTTTTTAGAAGCAACTTTTTTCCAAAAAAGTATAATGCTTGGTCGAACCGAACGCAAGTTAGAAATTAAAGCTTTGAGCATGAAAGACTTAGCTGGTTAATGTGTTCGGTATTGATGACGCGGTCCGAGCTTGATGCAGGGCAAGGTTCCATCCCTCAAGACGGTCCCGAGGTGGCGGAGCGGAGAGCTCGACACGACGAAGTGGTGACATAGCACGGTCAATGCAGACCGGCAGAGTGACTCCGAAGTCCCCGGATCATTTTCCTGTGCACAAAAAATAGTGCAAACCGAAGATAATAGTAATAATGATAATTAAAAAAATCGTTGCATAATAAATAATTTATGCAAAGTGAGTAATAAAAGAAATATGGCCTGGCGCCGAAGTCAAGTCGATGCAAGGCGTCGGCGTGATGCGGTAAAGGCGTGGCAAAGCCTGAATTCGCAGGTTGGTCCGAGCTCCGGATGCGGCGTTCGCCGGACTATGTACGGAAACTGACCGAACCACCATGCGACTCTCGTCAATGCGGCCACCATTTGATAGACCTGTGTACATATGATGGACAAACCAGAGTAATAATTCTTTGGGAAAAATGAACCCAAACAAGCAAAAAATACTAGGATTAATAGCACCTGGTTTATTTGTTGTAGCAATCCGAAGGAAGGTGATTCCTAAAATTGGGACCCGCCCCGCACACCCATTGCCTGATGGGCGATAAAACGACGGCATGGCAATGCTGGTAAAGGTTGACTCACCGAGGCAAAGCCCTCGGCCCAGCTAACATGACGGAGCTGGTCGGCTAGTGACACCGAAGTGTCCGGAGTAGGTTGATGAAGAGATGGCGAAGCCCCCAGTCCAGCCGAGATGTCGACGCCTCGATGTCAGCCGATGAGTCGAAGTAGGTCGGCGTGATGGACACCAGCTTGAAGAAGCAATAGTGCGGCCCTGTCGATGCAGGTCGTGACGTGGTCGATGCCGGCTTGATGAAGCGACCGTGCGGAGATGCCGGTATGCCCGCTCCATGTAATCCGTGGGGCGGCGATGTTGGTGATGATTTATCATTCGCGATGCCGGGCTCTTGTTCAGCTTGCCGAGATGATGATCCGAAGAAGTTGAGCTCAGCTCAACAAAGTGACGCCGTGTCTAGCGCAGGTCGGCAGCCGTGGAGTAATATTGCCGGACTGGTTTGACACCAGCATGATGTTGAAGATCATGTTCAAAAGATCTTACAGTTAGTGGGATGTGTTTGGGAACAAAACACAATACCTCATACAAAACTTCCTTCAAAAGGGATGTCCGAAATCCTGTTCATAAAAAAGATGAACTCGGGTCGGATTCGTTTTCGCGCAGAAAACAGATCCGAAAAGTGATGCACTAATCGGAGGGTTCCCGGATTTTGGACGGTCGGATCGAGCCGAAATTTTGAGAGCTGGTAGATATAGGAATTCCGCAGCCGATCAACAGTTGGATCTTCCAAAGGACGTCCGAGCTAGAAGATGGACACCACGCCCTAAACTCATCCAAATTCCCGTCCAGATTTGACAGGGCTCCGGTATATCGTGGATTGCCAGAGATTCCTCCATCGGAATTCGACGAAATTTTCTAGGGTTGTTGTAGACTCAATTCCGCACAATTCCACCAAAGCGATCGTCAAAGCGATACTAAGGAGGTGGTGGTGGCAGATACGAGTTCGCTGTCCAGAAAAACAGCACGGTCGCTTGAGGGCAATGTTGACGTTGAGCCCCCGAACTCCATAGATGATTCCTCCGTGATCTTGATAGAGATCGGAGTTGATGTTTGATGAAGGCCCTCGTCCGGACATGGTGATCCGAACACGGGGCACAATTCTTGGTCGAACCAAGGTGACCAGTCGAGCTGGTGACGAAGATGCCGAAGTCGCAGTTGATCTGCAGGCGAGCCATCGATCCTTTTGTCGATCACACAGTGGAACTCTCAATGAAAGCACCAATGTCGGTGTCAAAACCGGCGGATCTCGAGTAGGGGGTCCCGAACTGTGCGTCTAGGTCGGATGGTAATAGGAGACAGGGGACACTTTGTTTTACCCAGGTTCGGGCCCTCTCGATGGAGGTAAAACCCTACTCCTGCTTGATTAATATTGAAGGTATGGGTAGTACAAGAGTAGATCTACCACGAGATCAGAGAGGCTAAACCCTAGAAGCTAGCCTATGGTATGATTGTTGATGTGTATTGTATGTTGTATCGACTAGTCTGGCCTCGGTTTATATAATGCACCGGAGGCCTAGGATAACAAGAGTCCTAGCCGAATACGCCGGTGGGGAGAAGTCCTTGTCTTGATCGCCAAGTCTTGTGGAATCTTCCTTGTATGCGGTAGCCGTCCGAACTGGCCCATGAGTATACGACCACCGGGGTCCTCGGCCCAATCTAATAGATCGGGAGACGACGTGGTGAGTACCCCTAGTCCAGGACACCGTCAGGATCCATGTATGAGAACAAAGTGTGAACTTTAGTTGACTTGCCCGATGATCGACAAGCCATCGAGAACAAATGGATCTTCAAGAAAAAGACAGACGCTGATGGTAATGTTACTTTCTACAAAGCTCGACTTGTTGCAAAAGTTTTTCGACAAGTTCAAGGAGTTGACTACGATGAGACCTTCTCACCCGTAGCGATGCTTAAATCCGTCCGAATCATGTTAGCAATTGCCACATTTTATGATTATGAAATTTGGCAAATGGATGTAAAGACTGCATTCCTGAATGGATTTCTAGAAGAAGAGTTGTATATGATGCAACCTCAAGGTTTTATCGATCCAAAGGGAGCTAACAAAGTGTGCAAGCTCCAGCGATCAATTTATGGACTGGTGCAAGCATCTCGGAGTTGGAATAAACGTTTTGATAGTGTGATCAAAGCATATGGTTTTATAAAGACTTTTGCAGAAGCCTGTATTTACAAGAAAGTGAGTGGGAGATCTATAGCATTTCTAATATTATATGTGGATGACATATTGTTGATTGGAAATGATATAGAATTTTTGGACAGCATAAAAGGATACTTGAATAAAAGTTGTTCAATGAAAGACCTCGGTAAAGCTGCTTATATATTGGGCATCAAGATCTATAGAGATAGATCAAGATGCTTAATTGGACTTTCACAAAGCACATACCTTGATAAAGTTTTTAAGAAGTTCAAAATGGATCAAGCTAAGAAAGGGTTCTTGCCTGTGTTACAAGGTGTGAAGTTGAGTAAGACTCAATCCCCGTCCACTGCAGAAGATAGAGAGAAAATGAAAAGTGTTCCCTATGCTTTAGCCATAGGCTCTATCATGTATGCAATGCTGTGTACTAGACCTGATGTGTGCCTTGCTATTAGCCTAGCAGGGAGGTACCAAAGTAATCCAGGAGTGGATCACTTGACGGCGGTCAAGAACATCCTGAAGTACCTGAAAAGGACCAAGGATATGTTTCTCGTTTATGGAGGTGACAAAGAGCTCATCGTAAATGGTTACGTTGATGCAAGCTTTGATACTGATCGAGACGATTCTAAATCGCAAATCGGATATGTGTTTATATTAAATGGTGGAGTTGTCAGTTGGAGCAATTCTAAACAAAGCATCGTGGCGGGATCTACATGTGAAGCGGAGTACATTGCTGCTTCGGAAGCAGCGAATGAAGGAGTCTGGATGAAGGTGTTCATATCCGATCTAGGTGTCATACCTAGTGCATCGGGTCCAATGAAAATCTTTTGTGACAATACTGGTGTAATTGCCTTGGCAAAGGAATCCAGATTTCACAAGAGAACCAAGCACATCAAGAGACACTTCGACTCCATTCGGGATCAAGTCCAGGTGGGATAGATAGAGATTTGCAAGATACATACGGATCTGAATGTTGCAGACTTGTTGACTAAGCCTCTTCCACGAGAAAAACATGATCAACACCAAGGCTCCATGGGTGTTAAAATCATTACTGTGTAATCTAGATTATTGACTCTAGTGCAAGTGGGAGACTGAAGGAAATATGCCCTAGAGGCAATAATAAAGTTATTATTTATTTCCTTATTTCATGATAAATGTTTATTATTCATGCTAGAATTGTATTAACCGGAAACATAATACATGTGTGAATATATAGACAAACATAGTGTCACTAGTATGCCTCTACTTGACTAGCTAATTGATCAAAGATGGTTGTTTCCTAACCACATACATGAGTTGTTATTTGATCAATGGGATCACACCATTAGGAGAATGATGTGATTGACTTGACCCATTCCGTTACACTTGATCGTTTGTTTACTGCTAATGCTTCTTCATGACTTATACATTGCTTATGACTTATGCAGATTATGCAACTCCCGAAATACCGGAGGAACACTTTTGTGTGCTACCAAACTTCACAAACGTAACTGTGGTGATTATAAAAGGTGCTCTACAGGTGTCTCGATGGGTACTTGTTGAGTTGGCATCATAGATCAAGATTAGGATTTGTCACTCCGATGCGGAGAGGTATCTCTGGGCCCCTCTCGTAATACACATCACTATAAGCCTTGCAAAACTAATGAGTTAGTTACGGGGTGATGTATTACGGAACGAGTAAAGAGACTTGCCGGTAACGAGATTGAACTAGATATTGGATACCGACGATCGAATCTCGGGCAAGTAACATACCGATGACAAAGAGAACGTATAGTGTTGTGTGGTTTGACCGATAAAGATCTTCGTAGAATATGTAGGAACCAATATGAGCATCCAGGTTCCGCTATTGGTTATTGACCGGAGACGTGTCTCGGTCATGTCTACATAGTTCTCGAACCCGTAGGGTCCGCACGCTTAAAGTTCTGTGACGATCGGTTTTATGAGTTTATATGTTTTGATGTACTGAAGGTAGTTCGGAGTCCCGGATGTGATCACGGACATGACGAGGAGTCTCGAAATGGTCGAGACATAAAGATTGATATATTGGAAGCCTACATTTGGACATCGGAATAGTTTCGGGTGAAATCGAGATTTTACCGGAGTACCGGAGGGGTTACCGGAACCCCCGGGGGACTAATGAGCCTTGTTGGGCTATAAGGGAAAGAGAGAGGGGCCGGCCTATGGCAGGCAGCGTGCCCCCTTCCCCTGTCTGAATTGGACTAGGAGAAGGGAGGGCGCCTCCCTTTCCTTTTCTTTCTCTCCCTGCCTTTCCCCCTCCTAGTAGGAGTAGGAAAGGGAGGAATCCTACTCCTACTAGGAGGAGGATTCCTCCTCCTAGGCGCTCCAACAAGGGCCGCCCGGCCTCCCCCTTGATCCTTTATATACAGGGGCAGGGGGGCACCTCTAGACACACAAGTTGATCACAAAGATCTCTCCCAGCCATGTGCGGTGCCCCCCTCCATCATAATCCACCCCAGTCATACTGTAGCGGTGTTTAGGCGAAGCCCTGATGCGGTAGCTTCATCAACATCATCACCACGCCGTCGTGCTGACGAAACTCTTCCCCGAGCTCCACTGGATCGTGAGTTCGCGGGACGTCACCGAGCTGAACGTGTGCTGAATGCGGAGGTGCCGTACGTTTGGTACTGAGGATCGGTCGATCGTGAAGACGTACGACTACATCAACTGCGTTGTCATAATGCTTCTGCTTAACAGTCTACGAGGATACGTGGAAGACACTCTCCCCTCTCGTTGCTATGCATCACCATGATCCTGCGTGTGCATAGGAATTTTTTTGAAATTACTACGTTCCCCAACAGGGAATGGGCCGCCGACGGACAAAAAAGGGACGCCCGTCCGTTTGGGTCGCCGCTTTGGGCCGCTATTTCTGCCCATTTCGACCCAAGCGGACATGCGCGGACCAAATAGGGTCGTGCATTGGAGTTGGCCTTACTTGCTTGTCACACACGTCTATGGGTCATGACCAATGCAAAACCTGGCTAAGTGGGTCCCCACTGAACATGTTTGGCATGGTCCATGGTGGCCCGTTTATCCAAGACATATCCATCCAACTTGTGTGAATACCCCTAAAAAAACTTGTGTAAGTTCTCTGAGAGAAACTTATTGACCAAAAAATTCAAGAAGGAAAGATTGTATTTCGAAAAAGGGTGGATTTTATTAGCTCAAAATGAAGCATCAAGAGAATACAAACATGATGAGCACACACCCGGCCTCTGCACAACTAGAATGCACACAACCAACACCAACCCACACAAAAAACACGCCAGCAAATAGCAAAGTCATATAAGACCAAAGCTATGCATGTGCGAGAAAAAGAAAGAAAGAAAATAAAATCAAAGTGATCAGTTCCGTGATCGGCAAACTATAGGAAAGACCATATCCGCACCAACCGTCTCAAGACACCATATGAACATCGTGATTCTTCAACAGAAACACCTTCAGGAAGGGAGCAACGCTGAAACGCTGTCGTCACTGGATCCAGCAGTCAACGCCGGAATCTAGGTTTTCACCCTGAAGAAATTGTCTGAGCATATCCGAGCAATGCCTTCAACAAGGTAACGATGTATAACCATCTCCATTGCCAGAATTCAATTATGTGCTTTCACCCCGAAGCTCGATACAGGGTACTTAAGAAGCACCACCATCGACGTCACAAATGTGTTGTCGCCACCACTTTTCCACGACCCCGGCAGCTACATGCGACGCGCCACTGCACAACCATTCCTCTGCATCAAGCTGACGTCCATAGTTTGCATCTCATCGCCGAAGTGAACAATCAGATCGAAAAGATGAACTATCGAAGATCTTTCGATGTACACTGCCGCCGTGGAGCCACAAGAGGTCGCTACACCATCATAGTTTGCAACCATCATCTCTAGGCCGAATAAGATCTGGATCACCGTTACCGCCCGAGATATCGCTCACAGACGACGGGAGACCGAGCCGCCATCTAGCAAGGCCTGGCCCAAGCGACGCCTGAGGCACGCATCGGCTCGACCAAGTCCACACGTCCCAGCGCACTGACGCATCACCCGCCGCCATGCCCATCAGATCCAGGTTGCCGTTGTGAGCACATGCCAGCAAGGAGCCAGCCCGAGGCACCACCGGTGTGACCCGGTGTTGCCATGCCGGTCAACACGAGGCCGAGGCAGCCGGTGCACAGGACCAAATCCACGTGGATCCATGATTGCCGCGCCGGCGGCCCCTCACCAATGAGCCGTCTCCGCAAAGCAGCGTGCCACCGAACAACCAATGTCGTCGGAGCAGCCGCCACGGATAGATCTGGCGAAGGAAAGATTGTTTTAGGTGATTCCGAGCTTCTTTCTTGAATCACAAAGACCTAGATCCTTCCTTTCCTAGTGTTCGTCTCTCTTCACTTCAAATCTATCATTTTGTGTGTGAGAGAGGAGAGAGAGAGATGGAGAGAGAGAGAGAGATCTTACGAGCTCTTGGGAGTGCTTGGATTGAACATCTTTTTGAGGAGTTTAGCAAGTCACTTTACTTTGCTTGTTACTGTTGGAGGATGTGTACGCCTCCTAAACAATTATGAGTCATTTGAGATCCTTCATCCACAATTGTGAAGGAATTAAGAGTTTGCTCAAGGTCTACATATCGCCGTCTTAGTGGAAAAGATACCTCGAGTGAGACTTGCGCTTTATGGTCCATAATCTATAGTGGAAATAGGTGGGCATGCCCCAAGTGGGCTCTTTGTAGTCGAAGCCATCGGTACCTTTGTGGTTTGAACCTTCATTGATGAGGAGTAGGATAGCACAAACTATCCGAACATGAGTAAAACATCATCGAGCCTCCCAATGTTTGCATTGCCTTACTATATTTTTTTTACTTTCATGCATTGTCCTGCTTCTGCTCATTATCATTTCATAGACTTGCTAGTTAGTATCTTTAAGCAATCTTGAGTGTAGCCTAAAAACCACCAACCTAAAAATTTGAGTAGACAAAACCATTACAAGAACAAAAACTCACACTATGAATCTAGAACAAAAGAATGGGCAAAAAGCGAGCATGAACTGCAAAAGGGTAAGATATCAACAAACTTCCGCTCGAATCTGGTTGTTCTGGGCAAGGATGAGTGCCAATGCACGTGAATGGATGGACCACCATTACAAGTTTTTCTCAGTTGTGTACGCATTAACAATTTAGAGAGAGAGATGGGGTCATCAATTTCGTGGTCACCGAGGAATGTTGTCTCGAGGATGAAAGGCGAGGCATACTCGCGGTTGAGAAAAATAAGGGAAGAAATGACTCGGTTAATGAAAATGAAGCGTCTGGACTAGCTATGGGTTGTCACTCAAAATTTCAATGTACTTCAGAATCATCAATTGATTCTAGGTGGCACTAAAACAACTGGGATCCAAGAATTCGTTTCCAACTCTCTAATTCCAGTGCCTGTTTTCCATATGCACATTTTATTTTTGTTGGAAAACAACATCAGCTTATAACATCTGAATGTAACACACATGAGTTTCATATTCATGGTCCTAAAAAAAACATAAGCACAAAGTTGGATCTTTATGGTTGATGTTGCCGAGACCTTTGTGGTTCAGACCACCATGAACGAGTAGGATAACACCAACTGTCCAAAATCACAGTAAGACATCATTGAGCCCCCCCCCCCAAACTTTGCATTTCCTTACTTACTCTTTACTTTCCTGCAATGTCTTGCTTCTGCTCCTTGCCTTGTCATAGACTTGCTTGTTAATATCCTGAAGCTACCTCGTCAGTGTAGCCTACATGCTATCAACATAAAAAGTAGCAGAAATTTTCACTAGAGACCAACAACTCAGACTATGAATCATGAACAAGAGAACATGCAAAAGCGAACAAGATGCAAAAAAGGAATATGTCAACAAACATTTGCTCAGATTTGGCTTTCCACTCTGACGAGGATCAGCATGTGAATGGATTTGACCACCATTACAAGTGTCTAGTTTTGGGCATATTTAACAACTATGTGTGTGTGATAGAGAGAGAGAGAGAGAGAGAGAGAGAGAGAGAGATATGGGGGTCATGAACTTCATGTCCACGGAGGAATGTTGTTCGGAGGATGGAAGGAGTGGTGTACACGTGATTGAGAAGAACAAGTGGGAGAAATGACTCGGTTCGAGAGAAATAAAGTGTCTGAAAAAATAATTGGTTCTAGCTATGGGACGTTACTTGGAATTTCAATTTGATTCGGAATCGTCAAGTGACTCTAGGCGGCAGTGAAACAACTGGAATCAAGAATTCTATCCCATTCTCTAATTCGGGGGCCAAGTTTCCATATGCACATTTTCTTTGTGTTGAAAAACTACATATCCACTAAGTGGGCTCTTTGTGTACGTTGCTACCGAGATCTTTGTGGTTCAAACCTCCATCAATGAGGAGTAGGATAGCGCCAACTATATGAACCTCAGTAAAACACTCTACTCTACTTTTTACTTTCACGCAGTGTCGTGCTTCCACTCATTATCTTGTCATAGACTTACTTGTTAGTATCCTTCAGCAACCTTTAGTGTAGCCTGAAAACTAATAACCTAAAAATTTGAGTAGAAAATTCCATTAGAAGAGCAACAACTCAGATTGTTAATCCTGAACAAAGAGAAAGGGAAAAACCAAAAACAAACCGCAAAAAGGATAAGATTTTAGCAAAGATTCACTCAGATATGGCTGCTCTAGGAAGGATATGAGGGTCAGTGCACGTGAATGGATTGGACCGTCATTACAAGTGTCTTTCAGTTGTGGACGCATTAACAAGTGGAGAGAGAGAGAGATGGTGGTCATGAACTTTGCGACCATCGAGGATCGTGTGGAGGGTGGAAGGAGTGGGTATCTGCGTTTGGTAAGAACATGGGGATTAGATGGCTCGATTCCAGACAAATGAAGTGCCGGAGCAAAGAAATTGGTTCTTGCCATGGGACGTCATGTGGAATTTGAATTTGCTTCAGAATCATCAAATGAATTCTAGTTGGCAGGTAAAGAACTCCAAGATTTCGATTTCAAATCTCTAGGTCGAATTTCCCACATGCACATTCCTTCTCTTTTTCTTTGTTGAGAAATTCCAGATGCACATTCTCACCGTTGTCATGCACCCAATCTTGAAGCCCTATGATTCTTTTCAAGCTTTTCAACCAATCAATGCGACTTTTAGGGCAACTTTTGCTAAAACTCGAGCAGTTTCTTGAACCAAGGCGGTCGACATACAAGAAAAAAAAAGAACAAGAAAAAGCTTAACTACAAGCGACACACAAACATGTTGGTCGATTGTCACCCCGCAGGCCGCGGCTGGTTCAGAGTATTGGCGGCGGCACCGTACTCCCCGGACGGCTCGAACTCCCCCGTGAACTCCTCGGTGGCGAAGGCCGTGCGCCGGAGCTGCTCGAGGGCGGCCTCCTGCTGGCTGTTGTTGAACACCTGGCTCTGCCCCACCTTCACCCCGTTGCTCAGGTCCGACATGCTCCCCTCGTCCACGTCCACGTCCAGCGCCCTCATCACCTGCCGGTCGAACCACGCTCCTTAATTCGCGCCACGAAAATCTCGGCCGTGGTCACCACCAGCTCGTTGTTCCACTCGAAGATGCGACTGACACACTTACCTGCACCATCCGGGGACGCTTGGGAGCCGAGTGGCGGATGCACGCGGCGGCGGCCTCCACCATCCTCACCATCTCGGCCTTGTTGTATCTGCCTTCCAGCCGCGGGTCGGCCAGCTCGTCGTGGTTGCCGGTCTCGATGGCGTCGGCGAGGATCGGCCGAGCCTGCATGCAGAAGACGACGGAGCAGTTGGGAGCTGTAACTTGTGTCAGTGACGAGTACGTGTTCTGCAAGCGAGGAAACTCGTAGTCGTCGGTACCCATTCGGCGAGGCTCTCCTCCCCGAGCGGCCGGTCCTGGTCCACGGGCTTCCGGCCGGTGATGAGCTCCAGCAGCACCACGCCGAAGGAGAAGACGTCGGACCGGTCCGTCAGCTTCCCGCTGGACGCGTACTCCGGGGCGAGGTACCCGAACGTGCCCATGATGCGCGTCGACACGTGCGTGTGGGTGTCGTTGGAGAGCTTGGCCAGCCCGAAATCCGCGACCTGCATTCCATGCACATTCCAGACACGAGATCGATCAGAAGAATATACCGGAAGACAAAGAGAAAAGAACTCATCTGTTGGTTGACCGTGCCTGTGCTTCAAACGAGTAATCGAGCAGGATGTTGGCCGACTTGATGTCCCTGTGGATGATCCGCGGGTGACCTTGAAAACGTACGAGTCACCATCAGAAAATCACAAGTATTTCTCGCCATGAACTCTGCGCAACACACAACATGCATATATACACCTCAGGAGATCAACGTACAGTCTTCATGGAGGTAAGCTAACCCCTTGGCCGCACCGATGGCGATCCTAAGCCTCGTCGGCCAGTCCATCGCCGGCACGCCGCGACCTGCACGCGTCAGATCAACCACACCAGAAGCCTCAGTCACAATCGCAGCAAAAACCCACGCGACGATCCATGCATCTGCTCACCGACCGACCGTGCAGATGGTCCTCGAGGGTGCCGTTGGGGACGAACTCGTAGATGAGCATGCGGTGCTGCTGCGCCACGCAGTAGCCGACGAGGGAGACGAGGTGGCGGTGGTGGACGCGGCTGATGATCTCCACCTCCGCCTGGAACTCGCGCTCCCCCTGCCCGCTGCCGGCCTTGAGCTGCTTCACGGCCACGCACTTGCCGTCGGCGAGCCACCCCTTGTACACGCACCCGAACCCGCCCTCGCCGATCACGTTGTCGCGGGAGAAGTTGCTGGTGATGCTCGTCAGCTCCTCGTAGCTGAAGGACGACTTGGACTCCATGCTGCCCGACGGGTACCCTGCCCCTCTGAAGCTGTCCGAGGAGCCCGGTGGCCCCGGCGTCGACATAGGGCCGTAGGAGAACCCGCCGGATGCTCCCGGCGGTGGCGGCCCGTAGAACACCCGCGACGGGTGGTTGGAGCCGGTGAGTTGGCCCGAGTGCATGTAGTAGCTCCGGCTCCCATCTGAAGCCAAACGTACATAAAAAATTATCGGATTTTGCGCTACGTGTTTTTGAAGCTACGAGTATATACTACGACGGTGAAGATTACCCGAGTGATAGACCATTCCCTCCATCATCTTCCTCCTCCTCCTCGTCACGATGAAGAAAATGGCCACGATGATGAACAACAAACCGGCAACGGAAGCGCCAGCAATGGCAGCCGCTACCTGGCCATTTATTGCTTGTGATGAGTGGACCTGTTGTGCAGACGAAGAAGCTGCGCTTCCACCAGCACCATTAGTACTGGATGTACTCGCTGACGAACCTACAGCCTGCATGCCGCCAGCCCCAACGGCGCCACCTTGTGCTCCTGGGAGTTGAGCAGACATCACACCGACGGTACCAGGGGGTGCGATGGATACAAGCCCTGGCGGTGCTCCGGGATGGCTATTTACTATAAAGACCACCGAATGGTTCGCCGGCGCCGGAGGAGGAGGAGGAGAGGGAGAAGGAGAAGGAGGTGGCTGGCTGCCATCAGGAGGTGAAGAACCTGCTTGGTCAACGTTACCATTCCATCGCGGCGGCGGCGGTGGAGATGAGCGAGGCGGAGGGCTCCGAGAGGAGGATGAAGACGGAGAAGGCTCTGAGTCTTCCGACTGCGCCCGAGGCGATGACCGTTTCTGCGGCGGCGAAGAGTCGGAATCTTCGCCGTCCCCGGAAGACTCGTCGGTCGGCGGCGGAGGTGAAGAGTCGGAATTTCCACCATTCCTGGAACTGGAAGCTCGGGAGGGCGACGAAGACGGCAACGGGGATGATTTTGATTTTGATGGTGGAGGGGACCGACGAGAGGACTGCGAGCCTTTCGAATCAGAGGGAGAGGAATCTTGTGAATCCGAGGATGACGAGGAAGATCTCGAGCCTCCATCGTCGTCGTCTGAAGATGGCGGAGATGGACTAGACGAGTCGTCGCCATTCTCATCTGAAGAAGAGCCGGATGATCTCGATGACCGTCGGGGTGGAGGCGCCTTGGACTTGGACTTGGACTTGGAACCATCGGACCGATCATCGCTTGCGTCCTCTGATGAACCTGGCGACGGGGCTAGTCTCGGCATGCCTTCTCTATGAGATTCACGCGATCTCTTCTCCGGCGATCAGAATTTCTTTCGGATGCTTCCCTTGGGAAAATCATCAAGCAGCCTTCCCTGACCACGATTGTATCGGCCGCCGTCGTCTCCGCGCCTCGGGATGAAATGCAATCCCCGAAGTTGCTCCACCCCATTCTCTGTTAGTGCAGCTCCTCGCCAACCATCTTCCCCCAACAGATGGCTTCAATGGTTCACAGATTCACCGGGCACCAGAGAAACCGTGGAGCAAGAAAGTTGGAAGAAAGGCGAAGGAGGGAGGAAAAGTGACCAAGAGGCACGAACGGGAAGAAAAACATGTGAATGTGATTGCCTAAGAATAGGGAGGCAGTAGGAGAGACTCCTCGTCGCAACAGCAAGATCCAACCTAACAAAAGATTTGGAGTGCTATATTTGGGCATTGCGGTTCAAATTAAAGCCCAAAACGGAAAATTGGGCGGTGAACTATGTAGCGGCAAGCCGGCGTCCAATAGAGAGCTGCCATGTACTAGTATTATATGGGCCTAGCATTTTTGATTTTGGTATTGCACTGCTTCTTGATTTCTCACATCCGTATTTCTGTCCTCTTTTTAAACAGTTGGCCCTCTCTTGTACTACTTCACATGCATGCATGATACTAATGTGGGAGGACCACTATCTCTCTTCTCCCACACAATAAATCCAACCTTTTCTTTCCTCTTGACTAATTTAAAACATCAATATCTTTTAAACCATATATTTGTTTCTGAATATATTTTTATATTTGAACTCCTTTTGCCATAACTTTTAAAATGAGACTAATCTTGAATATTTTTCAACCATATATTTCAATTGCACATTTCTCAAATAACTTGTATCACTCATTTGAAATAAATTGTTTCAGATTTTCAAATAATTTGTTTCATAATGATATATTATAATGTCACTTTCCATGGTTACTATTTCAAAATTTAGAACCTACATTTCACTTTTGACTGGCTTGTTTCACAAAAAACATATATTTCAACTACACATTTCTGAAATAAACAATTTCATTGTTTTGAAATAAATCGTTTCACATTTTTGAATAATTAGTTTCACAAAGATAAATTATAATTTCACTTTTTATGCTTGCTATTTCACAATTCAGAAGCTACATATTATTATTCACTCGCTTGTTTCATAAAAAGCACATCTATTTCAGTTGCTCATTTTTTAAATAACATATTTCACTCTTTGAAAATAAATTGTTACACATTTCCAAATAACCAGTTTCACAAGTTGTCATTTTAGTTTCTTTTTTTCTTTTTACTTTCAAAACCGATGTTTCACTTCCTCTCTCTGGTTTCACAAAATCCACATTTTTCAAGTGAAATAGGTTTGTTTCACATACGAAATGTGAAACGTTGAAATTTAAACGTGTTTGAAATATATCAAAAATTGGTTTACTTCTAGTGGTCTTGGCGCCAGGAGTTCAAATATATAAATTGTTTCACAAACGAACTTATCTAAAAGATATAAATGTTTTTAAGTGGTCAAAATGAAAAAAAGCCCATGAATTTGTTTGCAAGTTAGGGAGAAAAGACAGATGCATACGTGTGTGAGAGAAAAGTGATAGAGTGAACTGTCACATCCATGCATGTGATGTAACGACAAAAGGTGTGTGCTAATAGCTGTATTTGACCTAGTATTCATTTTGTATACCAAAAAGGGATGAACAGTTGCTCTTCGTTGACCAAATCTTAAAGCAGATATTCAGTGGTGAGATCATTGCCGGCACATGCCGAACCGCTAAAAATGACTTTGCGCTTCAAAGCCCCATGTGAAATAAAATGTCAAATGAGAGCAATTTGCAAGAAGGTAGGAGCTGAGATAAAATAATGAGAGTAATTGCTATTTTTAGTTTTGAGGTTCCGACTGTTGGGGTTTATCCCAGTTCTAAGGGCATCTTCAATGGCAGCCTGCAAATTTTCTCCCGCAATCGTCAGTGGACAGGGGGACTAGTTCATGGACATGAATGCGGGACGTCACCATCCAACGTTGCCCACGTACATCGGGCCTCTCTAATATTCTTTGAAAGCTTGCACGTTCAAATAGTCGCATACATAGAGTTTAGATGTGCAAGTAACCGCATACATAGATTACAAACATTCAAATAGCCGCATGCAGCAGTGTTCAAATTTAAACAAGTTCAAATATTACATTTCAACATTGTTGTCTCCTTTAACCGCCCACTGATGCTCAATTAGATCCTCCTTCAGCTGCTCGTGAGTTGGTCGATACTGAATTTGTTGATGCATTTGAAAAAACTCCTCAATGGTCAGATTTTGGTCTGGAAGTTCAATAGGATCACCCATATTCTCAAATTGTAGAGTTGTGGCAGCATGCTCACCCTCATTCTCGACGATCATGTTGTGCATGATCACACAACATGTCATCACCTACCACAAGGTCTCCGGGTCCCATTGTTTAGCAGGTCCATGAACAATTGCAAAACGAGCCTACATAACTCCAAATGCCCTCTCGACATCCTTTCTAGCTGCTTCTTTTTTGGGGGCAAAGTGAGACTTTTTCTGACCAACTGGGTTAGAGATGGTGCTGACAAAGGTATCCCACGGAGGATAGATACAGTCAACTAGATACTAGCCCATGTTTACTCATGTCCATTGAAGGCATAGTGTCAAGGAAGAGCTTTTCCTTTAGCGAGCCTCGCAAACTATGATGATCCCTGCAGCACATTGATGTCACTGTGAGACCCAGGCATGCCAAAGAAAATATATCAAATCCAAAGATCATGTGATACAACTGCCTCAAGAATGATGGTGAGCTTCTTAACATGATCCCGATATTGCCCTTGTACAACCTTTGGGCAGTTATTTCATTTCCAATGCATGCAGTCAAGAGATCCAAGCAAACCTGGCGACCCTCTTGCTTCTGAGATTGCCAAGAGCCTCTCAGTGTCTGTCACAGTTGGTTTTCTTGGGTACCGAGGTCCAACCACCTCGACCAGGAAAGTTGCAAACCTGACCATGGTATCTCTGCATGTGCTCTTAAACATCTGTGCATATGGCTCCTCCACACGCTCTAGGTCTTCAAGGACCGCCTACATCATCGCTATCTCATCCGTGTAGTCCAACTCGTCGGATGATCCATCGGACGACTCAACATAGTGCTCGTATATGTACTCCAAATCGGAATTCATTGCTTGAAAGAAGACAGAGCAACATTTTTAGCTCCGGCAATTCATCAAACAATTGTCCTACATGGTGTGTATAGCAATAGCGGATGGTAATTGGCGGGGCGGTTGGAGGAGATGGGTTGAGTGACGATGGAGGAGAAGCAGGGTGGAGCCTGACTGGAACGATGTAGGCGACAAAGACGTAGAGTTCCGACGGATAGAAAATGAGGAGGGTGAAGACGCAGGTCCGGGAAGGGTTTTGGGTAGGCCGGGGCTGTCAGAGTCCTGCATGTCTTCTGTCCGGGATCCCGCAAAGCGCCCCACGTTTCTCTCGGGTTTGAAGGAAAAAGTACGTCTGGACTGCTCGACAGACTGATACAGACCCGCGTTGGATGGCTTACGTGGTCCGGACTGGATTGTGATGTGTGAGGCAGGTGAAAGTTTAGACCGTGCAAGCTGAAACACTTGGTTATCTTGAAGTTCTAGCACAATTGTTCTAATCTCAGAGCATGGAGCATCGAAAGATGACCAAGAGTCATATGGAGATATGATCGACAAGTTTGCCTACCAGTTGAAGTTGACGTCATCAGTGGTGTCCACATCAATGGTTGTGAATAAGATCAGGGTCTTGAATCACTTAAAATCAATTATGAGAGATATTGGTTTGAGTGGGAGACAATTATGTATTAATTTAGTTTAATCACTAGTGTAAATTAATTATGAATAAATGTGTATGCGTAGTTTGCATTATAGTTATAGAATATGACTCGCGTAGTTTGCATTATAGTTATAGAATATGACTCACGGTTCCACTTTCCCTATTGAAATTGATTAACTATTATTTATCTGGTTGACTCTTTAATTACGATTGGTAAACATAATGTGAGGATCATCCTCTAGAGTGCCAAGAAGATTTTTTTTGTCCTACTGCATGCTTACAATACTCTCATGCTGATGCTATGGATGATGAGGCTCACAAGGCTAGAATCATATTGCGGTCCTTGCTTCCAAGAAACCTGAACTGCAAAACATTTGGGATAATCACGTGATATTCTTGGAACTGAAAATTGTTTTCAGAAACAAACAAAGACTCAAAGATATGTGATATCTAAAGAAGTGTTTGCTTGCAAGTTCTAGTGAAGCATTCAACTATGTTTAAGACTGAATGCATAGGATCCGAAAGAACGCTATTCGTCTGTTGATGGTGAAAACTGAAAGAAAAAGAACAAATCCAGAGGATGTAATGAGACTTACATGCCTAGGGAAGTTTAGGGCTCATGCCACTCTTAAAGTTGGATGCTTCTTTTGTGAGTAGGAGAAATATTGGAAGTTAAACTCTAAGAAGTAAAACGCAGAAAGAAAAGAAGATTGGAATGTCCAGCTTAGGTATGAATGGCATATAAGTTATAAGATGTAGGGGAAGTTGGTCAAGTAAGTGTAATACTTGAGAATTTGTACTATTGATCACTAATTCTTCGAGATTGTGGTTAAAAGTTGATGATAGGAAGTTGACTCGATTGCATATTGTTGTGAATCGTTGCAAGAAATTACAAACATCCTAAATGGCCAGAAAATAATGAGGTTAAATATGCGATGGAAACTTTGTAGAAGTTACAGTACTTCCCATTAGTGTATTACCTCTATGTTTATTTTCATTATCCATTTTAGATTTCCGTATACTCTAGCCTATTGCATAATGATTATTGCAAAAGGGGTTGTTCATAAGAGAATAATTATTTGTTCATTGTTATGAATAACTAAAAGGCCACACTCCTATTGTGAATAGGATGTATGTTATGAATATTGATGATACAGTTAAACATCCATAACACTGACGCTAAATGTCACATGACTAAAAGAATACCACATATGTGTGGCACTGCATTTAGTCACATTAGAGAAACCGACAAGGAGAAATTCCACAGTGATGGATTTTGAAGTCATTTGATTATGAATCATCTGACACTTGCAACTTTCGTCTAAATAGTGAAGTAAACTAAAATTCTGTTCACATGCCATAAAGAACGAGCAACAAAATAATTGGAACATGCATATTGATGTGTGTAGTCCAATAAGCGTTGTTGCAAGCAGTGGATTTATATATCTTCAAGTTGACTCAAGTAGATATTTATATTCACGTATCGAGTCATAAACCTGGATCTTTTGAAATGTTTCAAAAGGTTACTCAGAGTGAAGTGTCGCAAAGGTGACATATCTAGCAGGGGCAACATTAGTTGACTCCATCTCAAATAGGATGTCACAAAGCTAATCATCAGCATCCATAGGATTGGTGGAATTGCGAAAAATGGATGGGTTGAGGCGCACGAAATCCTGAAGTGAGATCGGGCCAGGCTCTTGACGAGCATTATTGTTGGCTAGGCGGTCCACCATAGTACCCATGAAGTATGTTCAGCTTGAGCTACTGCATCGTTGCTGTGACATAGAGTGGCGGATCTTCACAGCCCGACATTCTGTGTAAAATCAACAGGGTCAGGTTAACAATCGGTAATGCATGAAATATGAGTGGAGGGTATATGCACTAGTGGAAAAAGTGTTAGCCATAACTTACTTGCCGGCGCGCCATTTACAACCAACACCACCACTATTTTTTCAAATAGTGGTGGCGTTGGCTTATTTGGTACGACATTAGTAGGTGCATAGTGGTGGCGTTAGAAAACTTTTGTGTGACATCGATGATGATGCTTTTGCTTGTAGAGCTAGCTACTGGATAACTTTTGCTTGTAGGTAGTAGCAAGCTAGTTACTGAAAACTATACTAATAGATAGGTATATTTTGTGGATTTGAGACTTACCACTAGAAGTTTAAATGGCTGCACATATACTAATCGCCAGGTATATTATTTTTTATTGCTGAAAAATACAAATTGTTGGCGTTGCCTCACAATGAACGCCATAGATAACACAATATATTGTTGGCGTTAGCCAGGTGGCATGCCACCAGTACTAAAATACTACTGACTAATAACCCACAAGTATAGGGGATCAATTGTAGCCTCTTTTGATAAGTAAGAGTGTCGAACCCAACGAGGAGCTAAAGGTAGAACAAATATTCCCTCAAGTTCTATCGACCACCGATACAACTCTACGCACGCTTAACGTTCGCTTTACCTCGAACAAGTATGAAACTAGAAGTACTTTGTAGGTGTTGTTGGATAGGTTTGCAAGAATATAAAGAGCACGTAAATAAAAACTAAGGGCAGTTTAGGTAAAGAAGCAATAAAGTTAGTATAGCGAGTGTGGAAAAGTGGTGGTAGAAGTTGCAAAATTGTCCCTAAGCAATTGACTACGTTACTAGACCGATAGCAAGTTTTATGTGAGAGAGGCCACTGCTAGAATGTCATCCCCGACTTAGAATTCTGTGCACTTATGATTGGAACTATTAGCAAGCATCTGCAACTACTAACGTTCATTAAGGTAAAACCCAACCATAGCATTAAGATATATTGGTCCCCCTTCAATCCCATATGCATCAATTTCTATGCTAGGTTGAAGCTTCTGTCACTCTTGACCTCCAATACATAGTCCTATCAGCATACAACTAATCCTATGGTGTGATCCACGCACGCGCTCATATGATGGGCACCAAAGGACAACAACATAACCACAAGCAAATTAAACCAATCATAGCAATTCACCAATTACCGATAGGATAATGAAAATCTACTCAGACATCATAGGATGGCAACACATCATTGGATAATAATATGAAGCATAAAGCACCATGTTCAAGTAGAGGGTAAAGCGGGTTGCGGGAGAGTGGACCGCTGTTGATAGATGAGGGAAGGTGATGAAGATATTGGTGAAGATGGCGGAGGTGTTGGTGTAGATCGCCGTCACACGATGATGGCCCCGATGGCGTTCCGGCGCCACCGGGAGAGAGGGGGAGAGGGCCCCCCTTCTTCTTCTTCCTTGACCTTCTCCCTAGATGGGAGAAGGGTTTCCCCTCTGGTCCATGGCCTCCATGGCGGCGGAGGGGCGAGAGCTCCTCCGAGATTGGATCTGTCTCTCTGTCTCTTTCTATCTCTACGTCCCAGATTCTGGGCTTTCACTATTTCTTATATTCTCGGAGATCCGTAACTCCGATTGGGCTGAAATTTTAACACGATTTCTATCCGGATATTGGCTTTCTTGCGGTGAGAGAAGGGCACCAACCTCCTTACAGAGTGTCCACAAGGGCCTAGGGCACTCCTAACCCCCTGGGGCGTGCCCCCTGCCTCGTGGCCCCCTCGGGCATCGTCTCACATTGATTCTTCTTCCCAAAAATCACATATATTCCAAAAAATATCTCTGTCAGTGTTTATCCCGTCTGGACTCCGTTTGATATGGATATTCCGTGAAACAAAAAACATGCAACTAACAGGAACTGGCACTGGGCATTGTATCAATATGTTAGTCCCCAAAAATAGTATAAAAAGTTGCCAAAAGTATATGAAAGTTGTATAATATTGGCCTGGAACAATAAAAAATTATAGATACGACGGAGACATATCACTAACGTGTCTGCCAACGCCATCACTAAACTGTTTTCATTGGCGCCATATTGGTGGCATTGGGTCTCTACGTCAGCAAGGCACTTTTTGCCACGCCATAGCTAGGCTTTTTTCCACTAGTGATGGAATTACTCATAAGTGTATACGACCACAAGGGTTAAAGTGTGGTAGGTTCAAAAAAGTTCTTGGCAATTCGCTGAGTATTTCGGAATATCTTGAGACATAAAGAGTTCATCTGGAATGAGTGGCTCTCTTGAAATAAGTTTTCACGTGAACCTAGAGTTAAGAAAATTGTACCCGAAGAGATGAGAAGTTCAGAAACCAGAGTAAGATGCAATCCATCCACAGTGATGGAGGCCCTTAAGCCACACAACACACCTAGGAGTTTGCAAATAGTTTTCAAAGACTAGACTCAACATTAACCAAGAGGTTTGGGGGTTCATGTAGGTAGTCGGCTCTGATACCAACTTGTGACGCCCCCATTCATAATTGTGCACTAATCATACACACATCATGCACGATCATGAATAGTTACTCCATGTTAATATCACAACACAACTCCACGACACAAATTTAAATATAAATCTTTGTATTACAAACGAAGGTTATGAGGACCCATAATACATCAGTACATATAGCAAGTTAAGTCTGGTACACACAAATTAAACAAGTTTTACCTTATGAAACGCTGAGCATAACAACGACACTAGATCGAAAAGGCGCATGGCTCCTGCCTGGGACCTCCAAACTACTCATCGACGTCGGTCTCCACGTAGTAAGAACCTTGTGAACCACCTCCATCTGTAGTGCTACCATCTAAATGTAGCAACCGAGTTGAAGGAAAAGAATAGAAAAGCAATGATGAGTACTCATCCAAAGTAATCGCAAGACATACATTAGATCTATACTTCATATGTATTGGTATCAAAGAGTGGGGTATTATCTGTGGACTAAACTGCAGAAATGCCAGAATAAAGAAGGGAAAGCTCCATGTATCACAAGTGCCATCACCATGCAACATTAGAAGAGGAACAAATTGCTTCTTACAACAAAGGAAGAGTACGAGCATACACAAGTATAAGTAGATAATACAATAATACCATACCCTGAAATGCTTCCTCAGCTCCTTACGAGAAAAGATCCGCGGGCATTCCATATTTATTGAGTTGTTGTATCATACTTAGTATCTAGTTCAAGTTGTATAGACATATAAGGTGGGTGTGTTTTATCAAGTATCTGGTTCACTTAGTATAAGATCAGGGTACATCTCCAACCATCCTTTACTGTGGACGCGCCTATCTGAATAGTTTTGTCTTTCCTGTAAGGGTGCACCACATAACCTGATACGCTCAATTTCCCTAGTCAGACACACCTTGTTGCCGGTCATGCCCGGCCTCACACAATCGATAAGCCGAAGTCCTACCTCAGCTCTCTAGAGAGGTCACATGCCGGTCTACATCCTAAGCACAAATGATTGTTCGGTCGCTCACCATTAATGATCCTACACATTACGAGCAGGGTTCCAGCCTCACCTCATCTAGAGGATATATGTTTTCTACTATGCCACCTCTCTGAATTAGACATCTGACAGAACTTTCGGTACAAACTAACGACGCTTATGGCCCCATAAATGATTATCCCGTGCAACGGTTAGTGCATATAAGTCAGTGTTAGTTTCAGTTCAAATACCCAAATCTCATTAGTCGTATTATTTTATTTATCCGTCGTCAACGACCAGTGCTCATACCCACCTCATCCTAGACGGTCTCTGCCTACCCTGTCATTTTGCCAACTTTAAACATGCGCGGATGGTACCAGCCTCACCATCATCCCGTGGATATCTGCTAGGTTCCCATACGTATCACTCAGGAGCTATCGGGACTCAAGTCCATCTCTTATTTTCACGGGACTCAAGTCCATCTCTTACGGTATCGTACCACATGCCCTTAAATCCCATATCAAACATAAATGTAACATTGTAATGTAGTAGTGTAAAGCATATCCGTGATCATCGCCCAAAGGGGATCTGTTAGGACCCCAATCCTAAGCCACATTGATCTAGCATGTAACACATCATATCACTTTGCGGCCTCACACACGGTATTCCCACGGGTGCCACCTTACCTGGACCAGACCGTTTGTGCCTTTTGGCTCACATATATGATAGTGTCGCTAGCATCCATATGACAGAGAACCCGGGCCGACATGACTAGTCATGAACCCAAAGTGGCGCTAACTTACGGGGACAAGCATACATGAACCAGCATCGAACATGTCGGTCATCAGCATGTGAATCCGGGCTGTAGCAACTGGGCTAACAGGACTTCGGGAACCTGGGCTGTAGCAGGCTAACAGGACTCCGAAAGACACCGCGTGACATTTCCCCGAAGGGACAGACACATGATCGAAGAAGGACACATGCCGGCCAGTCTAAGTGTTCCAGAGTAGTAGCAACTAGGCTAACAGGACTCCGGTAAACCGGGCTGTAGCAGACTACCATGGCTCAGTGGAAGCACTAGACTACATTTCCCCATAAGAGAGGCTACCAAGGATAGACAACTAGGTTGTCGGATCCCACACATACCAAGCATTTCAATCATACACACAATATGCTCGATATGTGTAAATACAACATGGCATCACAACAAAACTCTATGACTCAAGTATTTATTCATTAGACTCTGAGGAGCCAAGTATTACAAACATGGGTCTCATGACCCAACATACAGAGCATACAAGCAACAAGCAGAAGCATAAACATGTCTGAGTACAGACAACTACAAATGAAAAAGGTTGAGAAGCCTGACTATCTACAAGACCCTCCCAAGGGTACAAGATCGTAGCTGAGGTAACGGGCTAAACGTCGAAGTCCACGCGATACTACTAGTGAGACTGTACTCTCTGCAAAAACATAAATTAAGCAAACGCGAGTACAAATGTACCCAGCAAGACTTACATCAGAACTATCTACATATGCATCAGTATCAACAAAGGGGGTGGTGGAGTTTAACAGCAGCAAGCCAGCTTTGACTCAGTGGCTATCCTGAACTACGACTGCAAGTAACTCTTTTGATGTGGCGCACACGAGTCCACATATGCACCATATCAATACACCACTATGGATCCACTCCCACCTCCCTACGAGAAGGCCATCCATAGCACTCACGCTTATCTTGCGCATTTTAGAGTATCCACTTTCACTTGTCTATGAACTGTATAGGCAACCTAGAAGTCCTTTACCGCGGACATGGCTATTCGAATAGATGATGTTAACCCTGCAGGGTGTAGTTCTTCACACACGCTCTCGCCACTTACCACCATGTACACGTCGTGTATCTCGGCAACCTTCAAGCGGAAGCCTGGTGAGAGAGTCGGCCACGACCTGACTAACCACACAAGTCTCTAGTCCAGGTTTATCGTCTATTCGAGTTCCGTCTGCAAGGATATCCGGCCGGGGTGTCGCTCACGGCCCCAAACGATGTGTGCAGGGTTCCCAAGCCCACCTCGACGGATGGATCTATGCTTGGTACACCGTGCCACGGTGCCTAGTCTGCCCCAAGCCCACATGTACCGGGTGCCACTTGGTAGACTACTAACACTGTTGGAAATATGCCCTAGAGGCAATAATAAAATGGTTATTATTATATTTCCTTGTTCATGATAATTGTCTATTGTTCATGCTATAATTGTGTTATCCGGAATTCGTAATACATGTGTGAATACATAGACCACAACACGTCCCTAGTGAGCCTCTAGTTGACTAGCTCGTTGATCGAAAGATAGTCATGGTTTCCTGACTATGGACATTAGATGTCATTGATAATGGGATCACATCATTAGGAGAATGATGTGATGGACAAGACCCAATCCTAAGCATAGCTCAAAGATCGTGTAGTTCGTTTGCTAGAGCTTTTCCGAATGTCAAGTATCATTTCCTTAGACCATGAGATTGTGCAACTCCCGGATACCGTAGGAGTGCTTTGGGTGTGCCAAACGTCACAACGTAACTGGGTGACTATAAAGGTGCACTACGGGTATCTCCGAAAGTGTCTGTTGGGTTGGCACGAATCGAGACTGGGATTTGTCACTCCGTATGACGGAGAGGTATCTCTGGGCCCACTCGGTAATGCATCATCATAATGAGCTCAATGTGACCAAGTGGTTGATCACGGGATCATGCATTGCGGTACGAGTAAAGTGACTTGCCAGTAACGAGATTGAATGAGATATTGGGATACCGACGATCGAGTCTCGGGTGAGTAACGTACCGATTGACAAAGGGAATTGTATACGGGATTGATTGAATCCTCGACATCGTGGTTCATCCGATGAGATCATCATGGAACATGTGGGAGCCAACATGGGTATCCAGATCCCGCTGTTGGTTATTGGCCGGAGAGTCGTCTCGGTCATGTCTACGTGTCTCCCGAACCCGTAGGGTCTACACACTTAAGGTTCGGTGACGCTAGGGTTGTAGAGATATTAGTATGCGCCTATGCGGTAACCCGAAAGTTGTTTGGAGTCCCAGATGAGATCCCGGACATCACGAGGAGTTCCGGAATGGTCCGGGGGTGAAGAATTATATATAGGAAGTCCAGTTTCGGCCATCGGGAAAGTTTCGGGGGTCACCGGTATTATACCGGGACCACCGGAAGGGTCCCGGGGGTCCACCGGGTGGGGCCACCTATCCCGGAGGGCCCCATGGGCTGAAGTGGGGAAGGGAACCAGCCCCTGGTGGGCTGGTGCGCCTCCCTTGGGCCTCCCCCTGCGCCTAGGGTTGGAAACCCTAGGGGTGGGGGGCGCCCCACTTGGCTTGGGGGGCAAGCCACCCCCCTTGGCCGCCGCCGCCCCATATAGATGGGATCTAGAGGGCCCGGCGCCCCCTGGACCCCTATATAAATAGGGGGGAGGGAGGGCTGCGCATCCTAGCCCCTGGCGCCTCCCTCTCCCTCCCGTGACACCTCTCCCTCTCGCTGAGCTTGGCGAAGCCCTGCCGAGATCATCGTTGCTTCCACCACCACGCTGTCATGCTGCTGGATCTCCATCAACCTCTCCTTCCCCCTTGCTGGATCAAGAAGGAGGAGACGTCTTCCCAACCGTACTTGTGTTGAACGCGGAGGTGCCATCCGTTCGGCGCTAGGTCATCGGTGATTTGGATCACGACGAGTACGACTCCATCAACCCCGTTCTCTTGAACGCTTCCGCTCGCGATCTATAAGGGTATGTAGATGCACTCCTTTCCTCTCGTTGCTAGAAGACTCCATAGATTGATCTTGGTGATGCGTAGAAAATTTTAAAATTCTGCCACGTTCCCCAACAGTGGCATCATGAGCCAGGTCTATGCGTAGTTTCTATGCACGAGTAGAACACAAAGCAGTTGTGGGCGTCGATATTGTCAATTTACTTGCCGTTACTAGTGTTATCTTGATTTGGCGGCATCGTGGGATGAAGCGGCCCGGACCAACCTTACATGTACGCTTACATGAGACTGGTTCCACCGACTGACATGCACTAGTTGCATAAGGTGGCTAGCGGGTGTCTGTCTCTCCCACTTTAGTCGGATCGGATTCGATGAAAAGGGTCCTTATGAAGGGTAAATAGAAATTGGCATATCACGTTGTGGTTTTGGCGTAGGTAAGAAACGTTCTTGCTAAGAAACATATAGCAGCCACGTAAAAATTTGCAACAACAATTAGAGGACGTCTAACATTTTTTTGCAGCATGTGCCGTGTGCTGTGATATGACCAAAAAGGATGTGATGAATGATATATGTGATGTATGAGATTGATCATGTTCTTGTAATAGGAATAACTACTTGCATGTCGATGAGTATGACAACCGGTAGGAGCCATAGGAGTTGTCTTAATTTATTTATGACCTGCGTGTCAACATATAATGTCATGTAATTACTTTACTGTATTGCTAAACCGTTATCCATAGTAGTAGAAGTAATAGATGACGAGACAACTTCATGAAGACACGATGATGGAGATCATGATGATGGAGATCATGGTGTCATGCCAGTGACGACAATGATCATGGCGCCCTGAAGATGGAGATCATAAGGAGCTAAATGATATTGGCCATATCATGTCACTATTTGATTGCATGTGATGTTTATCATGTTTTACATCTTATTTGCTTAGAACGACGGTAGCTTAAATAAGATGATCCCTCGCAATAATTTCAAGAAAGTGTTCCCCCTAACTATGCACTGTTGCGAAGGTTCGTTGTTTCAAAGCACCACATGATGATCGGGTGTGATAGATTCTAACGTTCGAATACAACGGGTGTAAGCCAGATTTACACACACAATACACTTAGGTTGACTTGACGGGCCTAGCATGTACAGACATGGCCTCGGAACATGGAAGACCGAAAGGTCGAGCATGAGTCGTATAGAAGATATGATCAACATGAAGATGTTCACCGATGTTAACTAGTTCGTCTCACGTGATGATCGGACACGGCCTAGTCGACTTGGATCATGTTTCACTTAGATGACTAGAGGGATGTCTATCTGAGTGGGAGTTCATTGAATAATTTGATTAGATGAACTTAATTATCATGAACTTAGTCTAAAATCTTTGCAATATGTCTTGTAGATCAAATGGCCCACGCTAATGTTGCCCTCAACTTCAACGCGTTCCTAGAGAAAACCAAGCTGAAAGATGATGGCAGCAACTATACGGACTGGGTCCTGAACCTGAGGATCATCCTCATAGCTGCCAAGAGAGATTATGTCCTAGAAGCACCGCTAGGTGATGCACCCATCCCAGAGAACCAAGACATTATGAACACTTGGCAGTCACGTGCTGATGATTACTCCCTCGTTCAGTGCGGCATGCTTTACAGCTTAGAACCGGGGCTCCAAAAGCGTTTTGAGCAACACGGAGCATATGAGATGTTCGAATAGCTGAAAATGGTTTTCCAAGGTCATGCCCGGGTCGAGAGATATGAAGTATCCGACAAGTTCTTCAGTTGTAAGATGGAGGAAAATAGTTATGTCAGTGAGCACATACTCAAAATGTCTGGGTTGCACAATCGCTTGACTCAGCTGGGAGTTAATCTCCCGGATGACGCGGTCATTGACAGAATCCTTCAGTCGCTTCCACTGAGCTACAAGAGCTTTGTGATGAACTTCAATATGCAGGGGATGGAAAAGACCATTCCTGAGGTATATTCAATGCTGAAATCAACGGAGGTGGAGATCAAAAAGGAACATCAAGTGTTGATGGTGAATAAAACAACTAAGTTTAAGAAAGGCAAGGGTAAGAAGAACTTCAAGAAGGACGGGAAGGGGGTTGCCGCGCCCGGTAAGCAAGCTGCCGGGAAGAAGCCAAAGAATGGACCCAAGCCCGAGACTGAGTGGTTTTATTGCAAGGGAAGTGGTCACTGGAAGCGGAACTGCCCTAAATACTTAGCGGACAAGAAGGCCGGCAACACTAAAGGTATATATGATATACATGTAATTGATGTGTACCTTACCAGTACTCGTAGTAGCTCCTGGGTATTTGATACCGGTGCGGTTGCTCACATTTGTAACTCAAAGCAGGAGCTGCGGAATAAGCGGAGACTGTCGAAGGACGAGGTGATGATACACGTCGGGAATGGTTCCAAGGTCGATGTGATCGCCGTCGGCACGCTACCTCTACATTTACCTACGGGATTAGTTTTAAACTTCAATAATTGTTATTTAGTGCCAGCTTTGAGCATGAACATTGTATCAGGATCTCATTTAATTCGAGATGGATACTCATTTAAATCCGAGAATAATGGTTGTTCTATTTATATGAGAGATATGTTTTATGGTCATGCCCCGCTGGTGAATGGTTTATTCTTAATGAATCTCGAGCGTAATGTTACACATATTCATAGTGTGAATACCAAAAGATGTAAGGTTCATAATGATAGTCCCACATACTTGTGGCACTGCCGCCTTGGTCACATAGGTGTCAAACGCATGAAGAAGCTCCATGCAGATGGACTTTTGGAGTCTCTTGATTACGAATCATTTGACACGTGCGAACCATGCCTCATGGGTAAAATGACCAAGACTCCATTCTCAGGAACAATGGAGCGAGCAACCAACTAATTGGAAATCATACATATTGATTTGTGCGGTCCAATGAGTGTTGAGGCTCGCGGTGGCTATCGTTATGTTCTCACCCTCACTGATGACTTGAGTAGATATGGGTATGTATACTTAATGAAACACAAGTCTGAGACCTTTGAAAAGTTCAAGGAATTTTAGAGTGAGGTTGAGAATCAACGTGACAGGAAAATCAAGTTCTTGCGATCAGATCGTGGGGGAGAATACTTGAGTCACGAATTTGGCACGCACTTAAGGAAATGTGGAATAGTTTCACAACTCACGCCGCCTGGAACACCTCATCATAATGGTGTGTCGGAACATCGTAATCGCACTCTATTGGATATGGTGCGATCTATGATGTCTCTTACCGATCTAGCGCTGTCATTTTGGGGCTATGCTTTAGAGACTGCCGCATTCACTTTAAATAGGGCTCCGTCGAAATCCGTTGAGATGACACCGTATGAATTATGGTTTGGGAAGAAACCTAAGCTGTCGTTTCTAAAAGTTTGGGGATGCAATGCTTATGTCAAGAAACTTCAACCTGAAAAGCTCGAACCCAAATCGGAAAAATGTGTCTTCATAGGATACCCTAAAGAAACTATTGGGTATACCTTCTACCTCAGATCCGAAGGCAAGATCTTTGTTGCCAAGAATGGATCCTTTCTAGAGAAAGAGTTTCTCTCGAAAGAAGTAAGTGGGAGGAAAGTAGAACTTGATGAAGTATTGCCTCTTGAACCGGAGAGTGGCGCAGCTCAAGAAAATGTTCCTGAGGTGCCTGCACCGACTAGAGAGGAAGTTAATGATGATGATCATGAAACTTCAGATCAAGTTGCTACTGAACTTCGTAGGTCCACAAGGACATGTTCCGCACCAGAGTGGTACGGCAACCCTGTCTTGGAAATCATGTTGTTAGACAACGGTGAACCTTCGAACTATGAGGAAGCGATGGCGGGCCCAGATTCCGACAAATGGCTAGAAGCCATGAATTCCGAGATAGGATCCATGTATGAAAACGAAGTATGGACTTTGACTGACTTGCCCGATGATCGGCGAGCCATAGAAAATAAATGGATCTTTAAAAGGAAGACAGATGCAGATGGTAATGTGACCATCTACAAGGCTCGACTCGTAGCTAAGGGTTACTGACAAGTTCAAGGGGTTGATTACGATGAGACTTTCTCACCCGTAGCGAAGCTGAAGTCTGTATGAATCATGTTAGCAATTGCCGCATTCTATGATTATGAGATATGGCAAATGGACGTCAAAACGGCATTCCTTAACGACTTTCTTAAGGAAGAATTGTATATGATGCAGCCGGAAGGTTTTGTCGATCCTAAGAATGCTAACAAGGTGTGCAAGCTCCAACGCTCAATCTATGGGCTGGTGCAAGCATCTCGGAGTTGGAACATTCGATTTGATGAGATGATCAAAGCGTTTGGGTTTACACAGACTTATGGAGAAGCATGTGTTTACAAGAAAGTGAGTGAGAGCTCCGTAGCATTTCTCATATTATATGTGGATGACATACCGTTGATGGGAAATGATATAGAATTCTTGGAAAGCATAAAGGCCTACTTGAACATGTGTTTTTCAATGAAGGACCTTGGAGAAGCTGCTTATATATTAGGCATCAAAATCTATAGAGATAGATCGAGACGCCTCATTGGTCTTTCACAAAGTACGTACCTTGACAAGATATTGAAGAAGTTCAATATGGATTAGTCCAAGAAGGGGTTCTTGCCTGTATTGCAAGGTATGCAATTGAGCACGGCTCAATGCCCGACCACGGCAGAAGATAGAGAAAAGATGAGTGTCGTCCCCTATGCCTCGGCCATAGGGTCTATTATGTATGCCATGCTGTGTACCAGACCTGATGTAAACCTTGCCGTAAGTTTGGTAGGAAGGTACCAAAGTAATCCCGGCATGGAACACTGGACATCGGTCAAGAATATCCTGAAGTAACTGAAGAGGACTAAGGATATGTTTCTCGTTTATGGAGGTGATGAAGAGCTCATCGTAAAGGGTTACGTCGATGCTAGCTTTGACACAGATCTGGATGACTCTAAGTCACAAACCGGATACATGTATATTTTGAATGGTGGGGCAGTAAGCTGGTGCAGTTGCAAGCAAAGCGTTGTGGCAGGATCTACATGTGAAGCAGAGTACATGGCAGCCTCGGAGGCAGCACAAGAAGCAATCTGGGTGAAGGAGTTCATTACTGACCTAGGAGTCATTCCCAATGCGTCGGGCCCGATGACTCTCTTCTGTGACAACACTGGAGCTATTGCCCTTGCCAAGGAGCCCTGGTTTCACAGGAAGACCAAGCATATCAAGCGTCGCTTCAACTCCATTCGTGAAAGTGTTCAAAATGGAGACATAGATATTTGTAAAGTACATATGGACCTGAATGTGGCAGATCCGTAGACTAAACCTCTCCATAGAGCAAAACATGATCAACACCAGAACTCTATGGGTGTTCGATTCATCACAATGTAACTAGATTATTGACTCTAGTGCAAGTGTGAAAGTGCGTTATATCGACTAGAGGGGGGTGAATAGGCGATTTTTATGAAAGTCTTCAAAACCTGGGAGTTATGAAGACAACCAGTGAAGATTATGCCTATTACTATGCAGCGGAAGTTAGATTACACTAGGCCAGCCATGGTCATGTATTCAATAGAGTGAAAGCACAGTGACAAATAGCTTCAGTGTAATAAGGATCAAGTAGGAAGAAGTTATGAAGCCAAACAGATCATGCATTCACGTTGTGAAGACAAATGATAAAGCAAGCACGCAATGACTTCACAATGAGTAACAGCAAGAGAAGGAAGTGAAGATGAACCAGTGACTCATTGAAGACAATGATATGTTGGACCAGTTCCAGTTGCTGTGACAACTGTACGTCTGGTTGGAGCGGCTAGGTATTTAAACCTTAGGACACACAGTCCCGGACACCCAGTCCTGAAACACAGTTCAGGACACCAAGTCCTCACCGTATCTCCTTGAGCTAAGGTCAATAGTCCTCGCCCAATCACTCTGGTAAGTCTTCAAGGTAGACTCCCAAACCTTCAGACTTCGTTCACTGGCAATCCACAATGTCTCTTGGATGCTCTGAACGCGACGCCTAACCGTCTGGGGATGCACAGTCCTCAAGTGTAATAAGTCTTCAGATCACACAGACAAGAAGACTTAAGTGATGCCCAATGTTACTCTGGCTCTGGGTGGTTAGGGCTTTTCTCTCACTAGGAATTTCTCTCCAAAGGCTTCGAGGTGGGTTGCTCTCAAACGACAAAAGCGTGCACTGAAATCTGAGCAGCCAACCGTTTATGGTTGTGGGGGTGGGCTATTTATAGCCACTTGGCAACCCGATGCGGGCCGGGGAGATAGGGAGCCCCCCCCCTGGGGGGTCGCCCCCCTACTTTTTTTTAAGACCCTGGGTCACTTAGCAACCTGACACCGTGTCTCAACGGTCAGATTTCGAACTCTCATGGCAACTTTACTTGGGCTACAAGCAAAGCTGACTTGTCCGGCTCTGGACAAGATTTGCTCTCATTGTCTTCACTCGAAGACATAGGTTTTTGATTTAGGCATCACTTAAGTCATTCTGACTTGTTCTCCTGGACCCCACTTAACAGTACGGTGGTTCCTATGACTCAACAAAAATAAAAAGAACTACGAAAGATCTAAGTCTTCGAGTTCCATAGGCTTCATAACGTGTTCTTCTGTTGTCATAGTCTTCAATGTGAATATCTTCATATACCACCTTTGACTTCAATGTCTTCATTCATTTTTAGGGGTCATCTCTGGTAGTAAACCGAATCAATGAGGGACTTCTACCTGTGTTTTCCTGCAATTCTCACAAACACATTAGTCCCTCAACTAGGTTTGTCGTCAATACTCCAAAACCAACTAGGGGTGGCACTAGATGCACTTACAATCTCCCCCTTTTTGGTGATTGATGACAAACTAGTTGAAGTTTTCAACAGGGAATATAAAGTGTGAAGTCTGTAAAGGAATTGTCATCATAAGTTGCAAGTGCTCCCCCTGAAGATGTGCATATAAGTTAATTTGCTTTTGGAATGCAAATGCACATGGCAGGTTGTACTTGTGGAGATCAGCTTCAGCTTATGATGACAATCTACTATGCATGTGAAAGTTTATGAAGATAATAACATGCATAATGGAAAATGGACGTCTGCAGAATGGGATGAGTGCGGAATTTATCGTCGCACATGCGGAATTTATCTTCGCAAAAGGAGTGGTAAAACAAGTAGCAGACGACCATCGAGTTTTAGTGTTTACAACTCAAAAGAACCAAATGAAGCAAAACAAGATTTGCAAACACGAAGCAAGTATAACAAAACAAGGCACCCGCCCATATTGACCCGCTTGAAGACTATAAACATCATATGCTTCTCCCCCTTTTGTCAGGAATGACCAAAAAGGTTTGAAGACATAGAGTTTTCTACGCGTTCCCAGGCGCAGCAGGGTCGGTGGAGTTGTTTGGCGGTGCTGAGCTTTGAGGTGCTGAAGCGGGTGGTGGTGAAGTAGCATCATCATCGTCATCAATGATCCTCGCAGTGACGGTGGCAGCAGATGAGGAATACTTAGAGTCTTCAAGTGACGGTGTATTGCGCATCACAGCCCTCCTAGGAGGTGTGGTGTCAAATTTGAAGCGCTCTGTGAAGCCATCCTCTTCAAGTTCAGCTTCAGTGCAGATCATTGAGAGCCCTTTCCACGTACGACGGCAAGTCTCATGCGTAACGAAGGCATTCTTGGTGGCCAGGTTTCGAAGACGATTGACATCCACCAAGAGGCTCTTCATCTGACGTTTCAGCCAGTCGTGATGCCTATCTTGCTTTTGGTGAAGGGCCACAAGAAGCTCTCGGTCAGTGAGGACACGAGCACGCTTCTTGGGTCTTGGAGCATTTGTGCTATCTGTGGCTTCAGTTGATGCTGGTGCACGTGTAGTGCCAGCCATAGGATAGACCCTGGACATGGCTTCAACACCTTCAACATTCTGCGTGAAGCTCTGTTGTTCGGCATTCTGAAGAATTATTGGTTGCTTGGAAGGCTCAGGGTATATTGCTTCAGCAGAGATATCCACATCTGGCAGGAAGATGCGATGGTTTCGAGCTGAGGGCTGATACGAAATTGTAGAGTGCAGTTTGATCAGCCTCATCACCCAAGGGGCATAGATTTTTAGACCAAATAAGTCCGAGCCTGACGCAGCAAGTTGTCGTATGAAAAGATCATGTGCATTGAAGCATTTGCCATGCATGATATAGAATATGAGAGTCTTCATTGCACCCTCAATCTTGGCATGTGGAGAGTGTCCCTTAATGGGCCAGAGAGTCCGCCGGATAATATGATATATGGTCCTGGGCAGGTACTCTAGGTCTTCAACGAAGAACTCAGTTGGATAGGGTGCATCTTGAGGCAATGGCTTCATCATTGAGAGCATTTGACTCATATTGGGTTCAGGTCTCTGAAATATGCTCTCAATAGCTTCAGAATGAAGTTGACACCCTTCCTCAAAGAATTCGCCTGGAGTGGGCAGGCCAGTGAGCTCAATGATATTGAATGCATTGGCTTCATGATGGATATTTCCGGTCATCCACTCCAGGATCCAAGTCTTAGGATCTCTGTTGTAGCCTTTGATGTGGCGAGTGGCATAAAACTGAAGCAGAAGCTCTTCGTTCCAGTGCTCTTCATCAGTCACGAACGGCACCAGACCCACTTGCCTGAAGCAGTCCAAAGCTTCCTCAAGACATGGCAGACCAGCAATAGCTTCAACCTCAAGGCGCTTGTGTGGGAAGATGCGACCTTGGTTGTATAAGATGCAAGAATAATAGCTGCGCTGTGAATAGCTCCAGAACCTGTCTGATACAATCCTTTCCCTTGAATAGGGGTTCTTGGAGCTATCAAAAAATGTGTTTTCTGCCTTGAAGCTGTTTACATCAAAGGAGCCAGGTGCTGATGCAGGACCTGGGAACCTTGGAAGCCTTGGGACTGGCTTCTGGACATGAGGCTTGTGCTCTATGTGATAGTCAAATTATGGACCTGCAGCAGACTCAGGAACTGAAGTGTCTGGCTCAGTGGCTTCGCTGTCCGCTGAAGCATTTGGTGGGGCGGGCTCCACATTGGCTTCAGTGTTAGTAGTTTGAGGGACATCTTCAGGCACGTTCTCTTGGGGAACTGCATCTTGATGGAGCGAGGGAGTGAGTTCTGGAGGTGCTTCTTCATTGTCTTCGGCTGATGCAGCCGGAATTTCTGTAGACTGGACTTGAGGCTGTGGACCTTTGCGAAGCCTACGAAACGCAGACGACGCTTGTGGTGTCGGAGTGGGCTGGGCCTGAATGTCTTCTTCCTCCTGAGGGCGATCCGCCCATGACTCATCTTGTGCCATTGGCGTCAGAGGACGACCAATGCTGATGCGTTCGCTTGTTTCAAGCTGAGGAAGGGCTGCATCACCTTGCACATTGTCCTGATGACCAATGTCTTCAGCAGCTAGTGGGTCGGCTGCTGGAATATCTTCAGCGTCAGGTGCCTCTGTGGGAGCAGGCTCATGAACTGTTAGTCTTCTTTCTGCATTGGGGTGAATGACAGAAAGGGGTTCAACCATCAAGGGCTCTGTGGGAGCAGCCCTAGATTTCTTAGTCTTGCGCTTCTTTTTACTGGGGGCAGAAGGAGAGGCTTCAGAGCTCTTCCTTTTTCTGGCTTCAACCTCTGCAGCTCTTGTCTTCTTTAGCTCTGAAGCTGTTGACCGGCTCTTTGGCTTCGAGCCAGTCGTGGTGGTTGGGAAGACAATGGAAGTGGCTGCTTGTCTTGATGCCTCTGGTTCACTCACAGTAGGCTGCTTCTTCTTCTTTGCAGCCATCTTGGGGTCGATGCCTGGACGCCCAAGTGCCTTGCGCTTTTCAGCCTCGTTGTAGGCTTGAACACATTTGTCAGCCAATGACTTCATCCTTTCACGCGAGCCTTGAGCTTCAGCACGCTTCTTTAGAAAGTTTTCTTTGAGATCATGCAGCATGATTTTGAAGCTTCTCACTTCCTGCACGCTGAGATTGGCCATGTGCTTCTTGAACTGAGCTTTTTCGTGATCAATTTTCTGCTTCAGCTCAACAATGCGCTGAGCAATGGCCAGTTCTGAAGCAATTGCGCCTTGGAAGGCGACGCTGAGTCCAACAGGCAGCTGCACATCATTGAAGCTTATATCTGGTGTGTCAAACCATTCATCGATGAAGCTGTGGATGATGGAGACATCAAAGAGAGGCAGATTGTTGAAGATTTCCGCTTCCTCCTTGCTTTTGATGAGCTGTTCTAGTGCGTCATCGCCCAGATCTTCATCGCTTGATAGATCAATGGCTTCACTGCGCAGAATGGCAGCAGCAGTGAGCTCTTTGCCTGTGTGTTGCTGGGGCTCCTTATCCTTCAGGGGCTTGGAGATGCGGGATACATCTTCAGACTGCACACTGACTTCAGGAGGTGCAGTTTTCAATGGCTTCGCCCTTGAGATTTTTGAGGCAGGGGCCGGCTTCGAAGCTTTTGGTTTCTTTGTCTGCTTTGGCTTCGGCACAGCAGGAGCTTCATCAGACTCAGAATCAGCTGGAGGGTCATTCACAGCAGTCCCTTGGACTAAGATGTGGGTGATCAGGCCCTCAAGATTGTCAAACGGACCAATGATATTGGGTTCCGCGTCGCGTGTGCCATCTGCCCTTGGTGAGGAGGGACCAGGATTGAAGTCAAGCCCAAATTTCTTCTTGTTTAGCTTCGCAGACTGTTGAGCAAACTGAAAGTTGCGTTTGAAGAGATTGTCGTCACGACACCAGATAAGTGACGACGGATGTGCATCATCAGGCTGTGGTCCTCGGACCATGCATGGGTAGAAGCCTTGAGCAATGGCTTCATCTCTGGTTCTGGGTACAAGGTTCTTGTATAAGATATCCCCCCATGGACTCTTGATTGCATTCTTTTCAGCATACTCCTGGGTGACGAAGCGGTATTTGAACCACTGCTCTGCCCAATAGCGTCGAATCCATTGGATTCGGGTTTTGCGCTGCCCATAGCTCTCTTCTGGATCTGTTTTGTACATTTCTGACAAGTCTTCAGGCAGATCCTTGGAAGTTCCCTCACGTCTCTGTCTGCCCCCCTTTCTTGCTGCTACAACTGAAGCCATAAACTTTAACTTGAAAGGCTTCAAAACTTTCAAAGGCTTCAAAGGCTTTCTTTTTCTGGACAAACAGGAACTGGCTTCAGGAGAGTTTATGTGATGCTGTAGGAATTCTGCAAATGAATGCAGACTATGAGAACCGAAGGATTCTCCCACGGACATGTACCTGTGACAGCATTAAGGTGCGAGGGAAGGGGAAGAGGTCATATGCATTCTCAGAAGGTTTTGAAGATTAATCAGTTTAGAAGACATTGACCTCATTGTGCGAAGACATTCACTTATAGATAAGAAGTTGGTTCCAGATTTGTACGAACCCATAGATCAGTACAAGTGAGGAATCTAACTACTTTATGAAGCACAAGTGAATATACTAGGCATGTTATGAGATGCAGCGAGAGATCTAACTGGTGTGAAGAGAAACTTCTTATGGTTGAAAGTGACAGAACCAAGAGATCAAAAGAGGCTGTAAAAAGAAGTTTTATTTACCACACTGGAACTGCTAGACGGAAGGAAGTTGATGCCGAGCAGTTCAGTCCTCCGTGCCCTAACTTGGCGACGGAAAACACCTACGGCGACGGCGGAGAGGACTATGTCCGCGGTCGGCGTGAGGACGGCGTTGGAGAGGTTGCGGCAGCGAAGCGCTTCGTCTCCGGCGTCGTCGAGTGCTAGCGGTGGCGCTAGGGTTCGTGCGAGGATGGAAGAAGGAGATAATGACTGCGGTAAGTGTGAATTTATAGACTCAGAGGCGGCACTGTGCTATTACGCAGGTGCCCCTGGCGGTTCGCATTTGAGGCACGCGTGGCCAGTTAGCGGAAGTTTGGGGTTTGTTCCACGTCCCATGCACGCCTAAATTGTTGGGCGGTCGTTCCTTCTTCTCCGGATCTTATGTGTAGGAATGAGCATTAAAAACGGACTTCTATGGTTGTCTCTATGTCTTCAGCTGACAAGGACACAGTGAAGACATTCGACAGTTTCAACAGAATGCATATGACTTGGAGAGATAGAGTTTGAGATAGAAAGCATAGAGAGGTTAGGGTCCAATCACATTCACTTAGTTCAAAAGATTCAACCAAGAAGACATAGCTATAAGTGAATGCTGTAGAGGACAGAACACTTAGAGCATATATATATATAATCATCGTACTGAAGATAATCATGAAGACATGTTAAGTTCGAAGCCAAACCAATGTGAAGATATTGCAAGGTAACGCAATGAGTTAAACACTTCAAAATGGAACGTTTGGTGGTGGCGTTACCCACCGTATAGGAAGTATTAGACCCAGACACGGCGCACAATTATTGTGGCGCTCCGAAGTCAAATTCCACATTAATGTATTCACACTTAGAATGTATGTCTTCATTGATTGAAGATATACTTTACTTTGTGCGTTGCACATCTAAGTCATCAATATGCATAAGTGTTAGGATGTGTGCCTGATCACAGGACATTTGAGGATTCCAGGATATTTAGCTCACACCGTAACTTGCAAAACCTCTTCTCATCCAAGGGCTTGGTGAAGATATCTGCCAATTGCTCTTCAGTGTTGACGTGTATGATATCAATGTCTTCCTTCACAACATGATCTCTGAGAAAGTGATGGCGAATTTCAATGTGCTTTGTCTTCGAGTGCTGAACTGGGTTGTTGGCAATCTTGATGGCGCTTTCGTTGTCGTAGTAAAGTGGCACTTGCTTCAGATGAATGCCATAATCCTTGAGTGTTTGCTTCATCCACAGAAGCTGAGCGCAGCAAGATCCAGCAGCAATGTATTCAGATTCAGCAGTGGAGAGAGATACACAGTTCTGCTTCTTTGAAGACCAACATACAAGTGATCGTCCTAGAAAGTGACATGTGCCTGATGTAGACTTGCGATCAACTTTGTCACCAGCATAATCAGCATCCGAAAATCCAACCAAATCAAACTCTGAGCCCTTTGGATACCATAATCCTAGAGTTGGGGTGTGAGCCAAATATCGAAGAATTCGCTTCACAGCTAAGTGATGCGACTCCTTTGGTGCCGCTTGAAATCGAGCACACATGCAAACACTAAGCATGATATCTGGCCTAGATGCACATAAATAAAGCAAAGACCAATCATGGAGCGGTATACCTTTTGATCGAACTCTTTACCATTGTCGTCAGGACCTAGATGATGTTTGGCTGGCATTGGTGTTGTGAAGCCTTTGCAGTCTTGCATACCGAACTTCTTCAGGCAATCTTTGAGATACTTCTCTTGAGATATGAAGATGCCATTGCCGCTGTTGTCGGATTTGAAGACCAAGAAAGAACTTCAGCTCCCCCATCATGGACATCTGATATTGCTCTTGCATCATATATCCAAACTCTTCACTGTACTTCCGATTGGTGCAGCCGAAGATAATGTCATCCACATATATTTGGCACACAAACAGTTCACCATCGTATGTCTTCATGAAAAGAGTGGGATCCAGGGAACCAGGTATGAAGCCTTTGCTCTTCAGAAAGTACTTGAGTGTATCATACCAGGCCCTAGGGGCTTGTTTGAGGCCATACAGTGCCTTGTTGAGCTTGTATACCATATCAGGATGTTTTGGATTTTCAAAACCAGGTGGTTGTGCAACATACACTTCTTCAATCTTGCCATTGAGAAAGGCACTTTTCACATCCATTTGATATACAAGTATGTTATGATGATTTGCATAGGCCAGCAGTATGCGTATGGCTTCAAGCCTAGCCACAGGAGCAAAAGTTTCATCGAAGTCAATGCCCTCTACTTGAGTATATCCTTGAGCAATGAGACGAGCTTTGTTTCTGACAACTTGACCATGCTCATCTTGCTTGTTGCGGTATATCCATTTGGTGCCTATTATGTTGTGCTTCCGTGGATCGGGACGTTTAACCAGTTCCCATACATTATTCAGCTCAAACTGTTGAAGCTCTTCTTGCATAGCTTGAATCCATTCAGGTTCCATGAAGGCTTCTTCAACTTTCTTGGGTTCTGATATTGAGACGAATGCGAAATGCCCACAGAAGTTTGCTAGCTGAGTTGCCCTTGAACGAGTGAGTGGACCAGGTGCATTGATGCTGTCAAGTATTCTGTCAATCTGCACTTCATTTGCAACACGAGGATGTATAGGGCGAAGACTTTGCTCTTGCTGATCTGCGTTGTTGTTTGGAGGAATGTCTTCATGCTGAGCATTGTCTTCATGTTGATCAGGTGCTGAGATGATGAGTTCTTCTTCAGGATGAGCTTCATAAGGCATAATCTCTCCAGTTCCCATAAGCTTGATTGATTCACTAGCTGGGACTTCATCTAGCACATTTGGCAGTTGCTCTCTTTGTGAACCATTTGTTTCATCAAACCGCACATCCACTGTCGACCACTTTGTAATGGAAGAGATTGAAGACTCTGTAGGAGTGTGAATCCTTTCCATATCCAAGCATAAAGCCCTCATGTGCTTTTGGTGCAAACTTTGAGGTGTGATGTGGGTCCTTGATCCAGCACTTTGCGCCAAATACTCTGAAGTAACTGACATTTGGCTTCTTGCCAGTTAGGAGTTCATAAGATGTCTTGTTCAGAAGCTTGTGAAGATAAACACGATTGATTGTATGGCATGCAGTATCAATGGCTTCAGTCCAGAATTTTCTTGGAGTCTTGTATTCATCTAGCATTGTTCTGGCCATTTCATGAGTGTTCTGTTCTTGCGTTCGACGACGCCATTCTGCTGTGGTGTGTACGGAGCTGAGAATTCATGTGTGATGCCCAAGGTGTCAAGATATGTATCAAGGCCAGTGTTCTTGAATTCAGTGCCATTGTCACTTCTTATGTGCTTTATCTTGGCGCCAAAATTGTTCATAGCTCGATTGGCGAAGCGTCTGAAGACATCCTGCACTTCAGTCTTGTAAAGGATTATGTGTACCCAAGTATATCTAGAGTAATCATCAACAATGACGAAGCCATAGAGGCAAGCAGTAGCAGTAAAAGTTGAGTAGTGAGTGGGACCGAAAAGATCCATGTGGAGCAGTTCGAAGGGTTGTGTAGTAGTCATGATTGTCTTCGAAGGATGTTTTGCCCTTGTCATCTTCCCTGCTTCACAAGCACCGCATAAATGATCTTTCTTGAACTTGACGCCCTCGATGCCTATGACATGCTTCTTCTTCGCAAGGGTGTGGAGGTTCCTCATGCCAACATGCCCAAGCCTCCGATGCCAAAGCCAGCATTCTGAAGCTTTTGCAAGAAGGCATACCGCAAGTTGTGGTCCTGCTGAGAAATCTACCACGTACAAATCACCTTTCCGATACCCTTCAAACACTAGAGGTTTGTCAGATTCCATTAGCACCAGGCAGCGATATTTTCCAAACATTACAATCATATTCAGATCGCAAAGCATTGAGACAGACATTAAGTTGAAGCCAAGGGATTCAACAAGCATGACTTTATCCATGTGTTGATCCTTTGAGATTGCAACTCTACCTAGACCCAATACCTTACTTTTACCAGTGTCAGCAAATGTGATGTGGCTCTTGTCGGATGGACGTAATGTTAAGTCCATAAGAAGGCTTCTTCTGCCAGTCATGTGATTTGTACACCCACTGTCAATAATCCATTCTGAAGATTTTGAAGTTGCTGGTGTCGTACCCTACAGTACAGTTAGGGGGATAGGCTTCACGAAGAGAATTGTGAAGCATAAACATTTGACGAACCAGTGGGTTATGAAAACTTAAATCCAGATTAGGACTAATAGGGAGAGTAGCATGCGATTCAGGAACGAAGTACATATTGATCCCATTCGGGCATTTTATCTTGCGCCCTACAAGATTTTTAAGGTCCCCAGCAATAGCATCAGAAGATTTTGTTTTTCTGCTGGAGACCTTTCCCTGCAAAAGAGAGTTAAGCTTTCTTAACCACACACATCTTCAAGGGTGGCTTAGAAGCAATAAGTCTAAGTGCATCATCTGAGAATTTTGGCTTTGAAGCCTTAGCAAACAGTCTAGCAGGTGGACAATAATACTCATAGGAATAAGCAGAATAATTTTTGGTCACATGAACACGGTTCGATGAACCGCTCTCATACTCATGTGCCTGAGTATGATTTCCCTGCAAAACATTTGTGTTAGTGTGACTCAGGTGAGTCCTCTGTTTGTATGAAGCCATTAGACCGTATGAAGCCTTTGGTCTGAGATTTGTCTTCTTCAAGTGAGGTGTCATGAAGACATTCACAGGAAGATTTTCCGGACACTTTTTGGAAACCCAGATCTTCTTCATAGGCGGTCCATTCCTGCAGTTAGTACCAATGTACCTGGCAAACACTTCACCATTCTGATTCTTAAACAGTTTATAGTTTGCATCAAAGGATTCATCAATGATAATGGGGTTAGCACAAGTGAAGCCAGATAAGTTGGATGGATCTGCTGAAAGTTCCTTTGCAGCAACCCATGTGGTTTTGGGGTACTGCTCAGGTTTCCAGTAAGAGCCATCTGCATTGATTTTCCTCACAAATCCAACACCCTCTTTCCTAGGGTTTCGATTCAGGATCTGCTTCTTGAGGACATCACATAGTGTCTGATGTCCTTTAAGACTTTTGTACATCCCTGTTTCAAGCAATGTCTTCAACATAGCATTCTCATCAGCAATAGCAGTGGTATCCTCAGCAGAGGGGTTAGTTACCACGTCAACAGTTGAAGATATTGCAACAGCAGTAGAAGTGGAACATTCAGCAACAGAATTAGCATTATCACGCTCAATACATTTAAGAAATGGTGGTTCAAATCCTTCCTGAGCGGGACTGATCTGTTCGGAGCGAAGTGACTCGTTTTCCTTTTGAAGATCTTCATGAGCCACCCTCAATTTCTCAAGTTCTTGCTTCCTTTGAAGATAATCATAGGAAAGCTTTTCATGAGTTGTTGAGAGAGTATCATGACGATCTTCAAGTTCCTGATACTTAACGTGAAGGTTTTTTATGTCTTCAATTAAGGATTCAGAACGAGTCATTTCAGCACCCAACAGATCATCGCTTCTGTCTAACAGTTTTTGAATATGTTCCATAGCTTTTTGTTGTTCAGTTGCAATTTTAGCAAGTGTTTTGTAGCTAGGTTTTGAATCACATTCAGAGTCATCATCACTAGATGTTTCATAGCGAGTAGTGCGTGTGTTTACCTTGGCACCGCGTGCCATGAAGCAGTAGGTAGGAGTGGAGTCGTTCTTGTCATTTGCGTTGGTGTCGGTGATGCAGTCATTGTCTTCAGTGTTGAAGATGGACTTGGCGACGTATGCTGTAGCCAGACTCGCAATGCCAGAATCAGACTCCTCCTCAGACTCCACCTCTGCCTCCTCAGATGCGGACTCCTCCTCTAAATCCATCTCCTTTCCAACAAACGCACGTGCCTTGCCAGATGAGCTCTTCTTGTGTGATGAAGACTTTGATGAAGACTTGGAAGAAGACTTTGATTATTTCTTCTTCTTCTTGTCATCAGAATCATATTCCTTGCTCTTCTTCTTCCTTCTGTTCTCATTGTCCCACTGTGGACACTCAGAGATGAAGTGTCCAGTTTTCTTGCACTTGTGACATGTTTTCTTCTTGTAGTCATGAGCAGAAGCTTCATCATTCCTTGAGCTTGATCGTGAAGATTTTCTGAAGCCTTTCTTCTTGGTGAATTTTTGGAACTTCTTCACTAGCATTGCAAGTTCTCTTCCAATGTCTTCAGGATCATCAGAACTGCAGTCAGATTCTTCTTCAGATGAGGAGACAACTTTTGCCTTCAAGGCGTGAGTTCGCCCATAGTTTGGACCGTAGATATCTCTTTTCTCAGAAAGCTGAAACTCGTGTGTGTTGAGCCTCTCAAGTATGTCAGACGGATCGAGTGTCTTGAAATCAGGACGTTCTTGAATCATCAGGGCCAGGATGTCAAACGAACTATCAAGTGATCTCAGCAGCGTTTTGACGATTTCATGTTTGGTGATTTCAGTGGCGCCGAGGGCTTGAAGCTCATTTGTGATGTCAGTGAGTCTATCAAATGTGTGCTGGACATTCTCATTGTCATTTCGCTTGAAGCGGTTGAAGAGATTGCGAAGGACACTGATTCGTTGATCTCTCTGGGTTGAGATGCCTTCATTGACCTGGGAGAGCCAGTCCCAGACCAGTTTGGATGTCTTCAAGGCACTCACACGGCCATACTGTCCTTTGGTCAGATGACCACAGATGATGTTCTTGGCAGTAGAGTCCAGTTGAACGAATTTCTTGACATCAGCAGCAGTGACACCTTCCCCAGCCTTGGGAACGCCGTTCTCGACGACATACCATAGGTCGACGTCAATGGCTTCAAGATGCATGCGCATCTTATTCTTCCAGTAGGGATATTCAGTTCCATCGAAGACGGGGCACGTAGCGGAGACTTTGATTATCCCTGCAGTCGACATAGCTAAAACTCCAGGTGGTTAAACCGAATCACACAGAACAAGGGAGCACCTTGCTCTGATACCAATTGAAAGTGCGTTATATCGACTAGAGGGGGGGGAATGCGATTTTTATGAAAGTATTCAAAACTTAGGAGTTATGAAGACAAACAGTGAAGATTATGCCTATTACTATGCAGCGGAAGTTAGAATACACTAGGCCAGCCATGGTCATGTATTCAATAGAGTGAAAGCACAGTGACAAACAGCTTCAGTGTAATAAGGATCAAGTAGGAAGAAGTTATGAAGCCAAACAGATCATGCATTCACGTTGTGAAGACAAATGATAAAGCAAGCACGCAATGACTTCACAATGAGTAACAGCAAGAGAAGGAAGTGAAGATGAAACCAGTGACTCATTGAAGACAATGATATGTTGGACCAGTTCCAGTTGCTGTGACAACTGTACGTCTGGTTGGAGCGGCTAGGTTTTAAACCTTAGGACACACAGTCCCGGACACCCAGTCCTGAACACACAGTTCAGGACACCAAGTCCTCACTGTAATCTCCTTGAGCTAAGGTCACTTAGTCCTCGCCCAATCACTCTGGTAAGTCTTCAAGGTAGACTCCCAAACCTTCACAGACTTCGTTCACTGGCAATCCACAATGTCTCTTGGATGCTCTGAACACGACACCTAACCGTCTGGAGGATTCACAGTCCTCAAGTGTAATAAGTCTTCAGATCACACAGACAAGAAGACTTAAGTGATGCCCAATTTACTCTGGCTCTGGGTGGTTAGGGCTTTTCTCCTCACTATGAATTTTCTCTCAAAGGCTTCGAGGTGGGTTGCTCTCAAACGACAAAAGCCGTGCACTGAAATCTGAGCAGCCAACCGTTTATGGTTGTGGGGGTGGGCTATTTATAGCCACTTGGCAACCCGACCTGATTTGTCCGAAATGACCCTGGGTCACTAAGGAACTGACACGTGTCTCAACGGTCAGATTTCGAACTCTCATGGCAACTTTACTTGGGCTACAAGCAAAGCTGACTTGTTCGGCTCTGGACAAGATTTGCTCTCATTGTCTTCACTCAAAGACATAGGTTTTTGATTTAGGCATCACTTAAGTCATTCTGACTTGTTCTCCTGGACCCCACTTAACAGTACGGTGGTTCCTATGACTCAACAAAAATAAAAAGAACTACAAAAGATCTAAGTCTTCGAGTTCCATAGGCTTCATAACGTGTCTTCTGTTGTCATAGTCTTCAATGTGAATATCTTCATATACCACCTTTGACTTCAATGTCTTCATTCATTTTTAGGGGTCATCTCTGGTAGTAAACCGAATCAATGAGGGACTTCTACCTGTGTTTTCCTGCAATTCTCACAAACACATTAGTCCCTCAACTAGGTTTGTCGTCAATACACCAAAACCAACTAGGGGTGGCACTAGATGCACTTACAAAGTGGGAGACTATTGGAAATATGCCCTAGAGGCAATAATAAAATGGTTATTATTATATTTCCTTGTTCATGATAATTGTCTATTGTTCATGCTATAATTGTTTTATCCGGAAATCGTAATACATGTGTGAATACATAGACCACAACACATCCCTAGTGAGCCTCTAGTTGACTAGCTCGTTGATCGAAAGATAGTCATGGTTTCCTGACTATGGACATTAGATGTCATTGATAATGGGATCACATCATTAGGAGGGCTGCGCACCCTAGCTCCTGGCGCCTCCCTCTCCCTCCCGTGACACCTCTCCCTCTCGCTGAGCTTGGCGAAGCCCTGCCGAGATCACCGTTGATTCCACCACCACGCCGTCGTGCTGCTGGATCTCCATCAACCTCTCCTTCCCCCTTGCTGGATCAAGAAGGAGGAGACGTCTTCCCAACCGTACGTGTGTTGAACGCGGAGGTGCCGTCCGTTCGGCGCTAGGTCATCGGTGATTTGGATCACGACGAGTACGACTCCATCAACCCCGTTCTCTTGAACGCTTCCGCTCGTGATCTACAAGGGTATGTAGATGCACTCCTTTCCTCTCGTTGCTAGAAGACTCCATAGATTGATCTTGGTGATGCGTAGAAAATTTTAAAATTCTGCTACATTCCCCAACAAACACAACCTACAAACACCAGAAAGTAGTTGCAACTCCTGGACAGAGATCAGGTTGATTAATAAGTTGAGAGAGCTTGGAGTGCTCGGAGCCCAATGTCTGGTAGTAGCTGTTCATGGATCACAAACACAGAACTCAGTTCCTAAGGATGGTTTCAATGAGACAACTCACCATGTAGTCCTACATGACCTCTCACCGCTACCTTTACCAAATCGTGTCCACACACTTAGCTCTCAATAGTAGGACATGTTCACCACATTCCAATACATTCCCGATGAATCAGGCCTAACTCAACTCTAAGCAGTAGCAGGCATGACAACAAGCATGAATGAGTAGGCACATCATAGCTCAAACAACTCCTACTCATGCTAGTGGGTTTCATCTATTTACTCTGGCAATGACAGGTCATGCAGAGGAAAGGGGTTCAACTACCACGGCATGTAACAATTGAATCGTTGTTGTCCTAATGCAGTAAAAGAGAGCAGGAGCGAGAGAGTGGGATTGTATCGGAATGAACAAGGGGGTTTTGCTTTCCTGGCACTTCCGAAGATAGTATAGCTCTTCATCGGTGTCATCGATCACAACGTCGAAACCACATCTACTAAGGGGGGGGGGACAATTACCGGCAACAGAGAGGAAACACAATCAATGCAATGCAACAATATGATACATGATCATGACATGGCAATATGTTGTGATTTGAGCTAATGCAACTAGCAATGATTTAAATGAAGTTGGTTTGAACCAAAGTTTCAAATTCAAACTCCATATGTGAAATTCAAATTCCATTTATTTGTTTTGTCCAATTCAGCAGCTATAAGTTGTTCTAACATGCATGAAAATGCCATAAATAGATTCTTTGGATTTTTTTGCATTTTTCATATATAACTCTTTTCAATCTGAGTTATAGATTATTTTCTATGATTTTTTTGAAGTTTTAACTATTTTCTGGAATTTCCTGGTTATTGAAAATGCCAGAAAATCTTTATGGCGTCAGCAAGGTCAACAGTGACGTCAGCAGGTCAACTGACCCGGTCCAGGTCAAACCTGACCTGTCGGGCCCACTGATCAGTGGCAGAGGCGCTAATCCCGCGTTGACTCGTGCTTTGACTCGATGCGGGCTCACTATCAGTGGTTGTGGGGTGGTTAGCTGGCAGTGATTAGCACTAATCACGCGGCCACATCGACGCGGCCGTGGATTAGCCGCCGGCGACCTTGACAGATGACGGAGGCATGCCGGAATCACTACTCCGGCGATGATTTGATGCGCGGGAGGGCTCTACGGGTTCCTGGCATTGCGGCGCTTCTAGTGGTGGTGGCGGGTGGTCCTGGGGTGGCCGAGAACGACGACGGCCGGAGTTTGGACGTCGACCGTTCCGACGTTGCAGGGCACGGAAGGAGCAACGGGTAGTTGCTACGGCCCCGTGGTGACGCTCTGAGCGCGGTGACGCGCTTGGTTTCGAGCTCAATTGGACGTGGCCACGGTGGTGAGGGGCTCAGGCGGCGGCGTGATTTGGTCGGCAAGGGGCGTCGGCTATAGGGCGTAACAAGCTCGGGGAAGAGGGGGTTTCGACGCGGAAGCTCACAGTGGTTGCAGAGGGCGTCGACGCGGGCTCGGGGAAGGCCAGATGGCGACGTACGGCTGGCGGCGATCTCGGACAACCGAGGAGGAAAACGGCGGCGTTGGAGGTGCCGCTGAGCTTCTGGCGCCGCAAGACTCGGTGGAGAGGACGAAGACGGTGAGGCGGAGACGCCTGGGAAGGAGAGGGAGCGAGGGAGTGGCTATGGCCGTGGCGGTGCACGGCGGCGCTCTCTGATGCGTTCGGGTCCGGGCGGGAGAGAGAGCAAAGGGGAGGGAAGGCACGGAAGGAGAGTGAGGGGGTACAGGGCTGGCGCGTGGCGGCTCCAGGAGCCTCTCGTGCGTCGGCAGAAGCAGGAGGTGGCCGCGCGGGTGCCAGCGTGCGGCGAGCACGCGCCCTCTTGCCCACTGGCAGGAGGTGGAGGATGACTGGCAGAGGGGCTAGTGGGCTGGGCCTCTGCTGGGCCGCCAGGTAAGCCCAGGTGAGGTTCCTCCCTCTCTATCATTTCTTTTATGTTTTCTATTTTCTGTAATTTGTTAGATTTGATTTGAAGCATCAAATCATTTAGAACTTTCTGTAAATTTTTATGTGAGCTCAGGAAACTAGTCCAAGGCCACATGTAAACTTACAAAAATTATTTGAATTTTATCTCTTATGTAACAGAAATAAGTCCAACTCAAATATGTTATTGATTTAATTCAAAGGCCCAAAATAAATATTTTAAAGCCTCCAAAAATATTGGTTTGAATTTTATTCTTGCCAATATTTTTCAAGGTTTAACATGAACATTTTCTTGGGCTTCTTTGAGAAGATTTTAATGTTGATCATTTTTAAAAGGTTTCTGAGGCTTTGAAAATTCCTCAATTCAAATTTCATTTGAATTTAAACATGATGACATGAAGATCAAGAAAAGACAATAGGGGCGGAGCTAGGGCTGTGAAAACTCACCCCCACTAAACAAGAATCTCGTCCTGAGATTCAAGACGTGAGGTAAGAAGACGGAGGGACACAAAGCTAACACGATCTTCATGATCCAACTGCCCTTCTCAAAGATGTTGATTCATTACTTCAAATTGATCTTGATGTCCTTTCTTTTGAGATCTCCATCCAACACGACAACGAGAAGAAAGGGAAAACTCTAGAAGACTCGATCTTCTCAAAGATCGAGCAACTCGGGATCAACTCATGGAGTGAGACATTTAAACATCTCTCGAGTTGAGACACAAAATGCACATCGGGAGGGATGGAAGAAACAGATGACAGAGGTTCAATTTGGTGGCAACAATCCCACGCTGGAGTTGGATGGTGCATGGTTTCAAAGTAGCGAGGAGATAATTGCCATGATTCCATAACGAGACATCTTAGGGGAGGTGGCTCGTAGAGCTATTTCCTTAAATGGCAAAAAGAATTACTTTTGATCCATAGATCATTGAAACTCTTCATACCAGCCTGAGGCAATTCACAATTGATCATTTGAAAGAATTCAAGAGGATGGCATACTCAGTTTGGAAAGGAAACTACGGTTATAGAACAACTTGGCAAATGGAAGGCACATTCCAGTTGATACCAAGGATATAACCTAGTGACTGAGCATTCTTTCAAGAACTTGAGCATTTCCATATTCATCAAGGTTTTACCAACAACTATGCCAAGAATCCTGGCAACACATCATACTACCATGATGAACAGTGATGGAGAATGCAGATGCAAAGGAAGACAACACCTTCTCAGATTTACCTTAGCAATGCCAAGGAGTCAAAACCTGGATGATCGACCGAGAGACATCTAGCACTCCGCTTCTCATGTCCTCCTTGATGTACTAGATACCACGATCATGCTTAAAGTGTCAACATGGCCATCAAGTAAAGGCCGGACTTTGGGAGCTCAAGAATCCATAAGGATCAACTTCTAGAATAAGTCATGTGAGATCCTCATGGGGAGTGACCAAACGGCTTAATCAAGATACTACAATAATAGTGCTTCCGGCTAGTGTGCCCACTTCACTGGAACCTATATCATAGTTCTTGGAAGAAGTTCCAACCATCATATCTGCCTGAGATTCAGATCTGGTTGGTAACAGGATAATTCAGACAACGTGTCTAGAAAGAAAGTTTGCAACACAAACCGAAGAGATGACGTTGCGAGATTCTCGGGAAATGAACTACGGTAGCAAGATCCAAAACATGAGTTGGGTTGCAAGATACATGTGAACACACTGTACAAGACAAGCGTAAGCACAAAGAATCCTTACCACAAAACACTACCGAGTTCTGGTTGGGAACCATCATTGAGGATATTGAAGTCCTTGCATAAGGCATGCTCTTAAGAAGGAACTTCTTCTCCTTGAACAACTCAATCAGTGGCTTGGTGTGCTAGGGAATACATATGGAGTGGAGGTAATTAATCTACCAAACCATAGAATACATTCACACATGCATAACTGACTTGGGATGATTCCAAAGGAAACAAAACAAACCTTTCTCAAATTCATGGCGGCAACTTGCACGTAATGCACGTGAACTTGGAGAAGGTCACTTTTTACACCAACATATACTTCATGAACGGGACATGAAGATAATGCTTACAAAGTTTCCAACACTAGGTTGATGTTCAACATGAATCATGGAGGAGACAAAATGCTGCTGATGGGCTCAACAGCAACTCATTGAAATTTTCCATATCACTAGAATTCCACCATTATGTGAACAATGTGATAGTATTGGTCATACCAAAAGATGTAATGGTGTATGAGGGAGTCCTGGACTAAGGGGTCCTCGGACGTCCGACCTGATATCCATGGGTCAGACTGATGGGCTATGAAGATCGAAGACTGCACCGTGTCCGGATTGGACTCTACTTGGCGTGGAAGGCAAGCTTGGCGACCAAAGATTCCTTCTTATGTAACCGACTCCATGTAAACCCTAGATCCCCTCGATGTCTATATAAACCGTAGGGGGTAGTCCAGAAAGGAGATCACATATACTCATTACCATATTCATAGGCTAGACTTCTAGGGTTTAGCCATTACGATCTCGTGGTAGATCCACTCTTGTAACACTCATATTCATCAATATCAATCAAGCAAGACGCAGGGTTTTACCTCCATAGAGAGGGCCCGAACCTGGGTAAACATTGTGTCCCCCGTCTCCTGTTACCATCGATCCTAGACGCATAGTTTGGCACCCCCTACCTGAGATCCGCCAGTTTTGACACCGACATTGGTGCTTTCATTGAGAGTTCCACTGTGCCGTCGGCAGAAGGCTTGATGGACCCTTCGATCGTCAATAATGACGCTATCCAAGGAGGAACCTTCCTCCCCGGACAGATCTTTGTATTCGGCGGCTTCGTACTGCGGACCAACTCGCTTTGCCATCTGGAGCAGATCAACAGCCATGCCCCTGGCCATCAGGTCAGATTCGGGAGCTTGAATTACGTCACGGACATCCATGGAGACTTGATCTTCGACGGATTCGAGACCACGACAGCTGCTCCCCATTGCCTCGATGAACATGGCTTAAACCTGTCATCGGGCAGCACCCAGGAGACAGCTCCTGTAGCAGCTCCGGCTCTAAATCCGGAGCAGATCAAATCGCCCGAAGATGGGAAGCTTGACTCCATCACGGGGGCTACCGATCCCGCAGCGTTGGAGCCGCACGCAGATTCCACTTCCCATGGTATCCGCATCAACGAAACCCCGGACTCGCCTCTGACGACGAACTCCGAACCCTGCGAGCCCGCATACACCGAACTCGATCGGTTATCGATCTTCAAGTTCGGCACCGCAGATGTCTTCCAACACGCGCCCATGGGTGACACTAAACTCGCTAAAAACCCTATCCGTGGCAAACGACCCGTCGCCGAACTATGTTCGGTCCGAACTTTCAGCGGATGATGGAGAATTTTGTTTCCCACGTGCCACCCAGCTCGTAGCCACTGTTGAAGACCTAACCAATACGCCTGACCCCTGCACCGAAAACATCGACGGTTTGGACGACATTGAGGGTCAAGGCCAGAGCTTATTATCCGTTCGACATGGGAAGACCACTTCCTGGTATGACATGTGTATGAAGGACACGCCTTACGACGCTCTCGACGATGATAAGGAGAATCTGGTGGAGAATAAACCGACTGGTACACAGCCGGGAAACCGACACCCTAGGCCAAATTGCCCAAGAGAAAACACTGCCAACACCAGAGAAGACGGCACCCCAGACAACAAAGACCCTGCTGAGGTAGAATCCGAGCAGGATGAACAGGAAGGCGGGCAGGACAGCTCTGATGAATAGACCACATATGGGGACTCGAAGGACAGCAATTATCTCCCACCCTCAGAGGAAGAAGAGATCCTCGACGACGAAGACTTTATCATGCCCAAGGAACCTCTCGAGCAGGAGCGCTTTAAACGCCAGCTTATAGCCACTGCAAGGAGCCTAAGAAAGAAGCAGCTGCAGCTTCAAGCAAGCCAAGATTTTCTCAATGATAGATGGACCGAGGTCTTGGCCACCGAAGAAAACGGCCTTAGCACCCCAGTCAAAAGCCACCCAAAGAATAGGTGGCTCCCTTAATACGATGGCAGGGCGATGGAGCCCATACCACCATCGAATAATGTGGCGGGCCGACCACAGTTCGGTCCAGTCAAAGCAGCAGCCCAAGCAGAGCACCATACATCCGGCCGTCAAAACAAAATAGCCCGGAGGAATACCTGCGATATCAACCAATACACTAAGGGTAGAGCAGGGCGTACATGATCGATGTACAAATCACAAAGATATATCCCGACCGACGATGATGGTCACCTATTCGGACGCTATAAAGCTGACCATGCCCGGGCCGTACACCATAAATGGAACCCGCCGGAGGTGCTTCTTAGTGTGGCCTAACATAGAGGAGCCGCACACCCTCTCTGCTTCACTAACGAAGTAATGGAGCACGAATTCCCAGACAGGTTTAAACCCATCAACATCGAATCATATGATGGAACAACAGATCCCGCGGTATGGATCGAGGATTATCTCCTTCATATTCACATGTCCCGTGGAGACAACCTCCATGCCATTAAATACCTACCTCTCAAGCTTAAAGGGCCAGCTCGATACTGGCTAAACAGTTTGCCAGAAAATTCCATCGGCAGCTAGGAAGATTTGGAAGACGCCTTTCGAAGCAATTTCCAGGGAACATATGTCCGGCCATTATACGCCGATGACTTAAGTCACATTGTCCAAGAGCCCGGAGAGTCAGCCAGGGAGCTTTGGACCAGGTTCTTAGTCAAAAAGAACCAAATTATCGATTGTCCGGACGTAGAAGCCCTTGCGGCCTTCAGACACGGCGTCCAGGACGAATGGCTAGCGTGTCACCTCGGCCAAGAAGGACCCAAATCCATGGCAGCCCTTACCACTCTAATGACCCGCTTCTGCGCAGGAGAAGACAACTGGCTTGCTCGTAAAAGAAACGACGCCAACAGCCCTTGCACTTCCGAAATCCGAGATGGCAACAGAAGCCACGACGAACTGAACACAACAGTCGTAGTAATATATGTGACACAGTGGTGAATGCCGGATTTCACAATTCGAAGCCCGGTCAACGGAAGAAGCCACTAAAGGCAAACCAGGATGGACCATCCATCCTTGACAGGATATTGGACCGACCGTGCCAGATTCACGGTCACCCTGATATGCCAGCTAATCATACCAGCCGAAACTGTTGGGTCTTCAAGTAGGCAGGCAAGCTTAACGCTGACTACAAGGGGAGGAGGCCACCAGGCGGTAAAGACGACGGATCATCTCGCCAGCAGAACGCCAGGGGCCAGAAACAGTTCCCCTTTGACGTTCGACTACTCCGGGAACGCGAATAGCAGTCCGTCTTCCGCCACCCACGTATTGTACTGGCAAAATTTGCACCTCACACACATCACTATGCACTCAAGATACCATGGGCATCGGTGGAAGCATAATACGGGCAACCCTACAAGCATTCCAGTAACGTTTTTTATCTACTTACTTTATTTTTCTATATCATCCCTAAATAACAGGTGACCAGCAGTACAGCATCTACAACGGACTCTATCGGAGTTCGGATCCGTATGCTCACCTAAGGGGCTTCTTCCGTCAAGGATTCCCCCCCCCCCCCGAGGACAGGCGACGCAGACGTGCAATAGGAGGTCCAAAATAACATTTTGTGGACCATACTCTTTATTCCGAGCCTGTAATATGCCTTTTTTCCTCTGATCTCGACCCTGAGAATGTAAAAATAGTCGGGTTCACGTTTCCTTTTTTTCATCATTATTATTATATATATACATAAATTTATCATTGGCACATCGCCTCATTCTCAATAAGTCTCATCCGAACTGATCTTCCATACTCTTTTAAAGTACGGCCTTAATGGCTGCTCTGCGGATACACCTCGGCATACCCTGCCAGGGGCTCGACATGGGAACGAATGAGCTGCCAGTAAAAGTCCGAACAGCTCTATAGCGAACTTCGGCGTCGCAAGTTTGGCCTTATATGCATCAGCTCCGAATCATTGTGTTGGGTCAATAGTTGGGTTGCCCGGCTCCTGTGTTTGCTACCCTACGTTCCGCTCTATTGGCTAGGGTAGTAAAGGGAGAACTACTGCGATTGTGCCCTGGCCTAGACCGGATGAGCACCTCACTAGAGAAAGCCGAAAACTGACTGTCTTGATGCGGCGAGAGCTGGTCAACCACTTGACGACTTATTGGAATCCTTAGCTATTCTCCATGTAACACGAAGTATCTTTTTCAGATCAGATATGCAAGGCACCACACGCCGCATACACACCAGGGGCTATGTCGTAGCCCCACCATAAAACTGCTATGGTTAAGTGAAAGTGTTAACGCCTTATAGTCTGATTGCCTGGTTCACCGCATTATCACCTCCTTCATGGACCAAGACGTTGGATAAAGAGTGATTAAATGCTTTGCCGAACACCCCCGTACTTCCTACGAGGGGGCTGAAGCCGACGACTGGAAAACTTGCAGATTATATTAAAACAACCGCACAGGAGGAATTCAAGCTCTCGAGGAAAACACAAATAGATTAACAATAAAGTTGTCTTTTACAATCATCATACACCTCACTCGAACATTATGTTTTTCGAACATTGACCCTCTATCAAGCGGGCGGCCTCCAGGACGTCTTCAAAGTAACTCTCCGGTTCCGAACTGACCCTGCCCCAGGGCGGACCCTTCGTAGCAACGTCGACGGCCTTCATCTTTCCCCAAAATGTCTTGACTCGGGCAAGGGATATCCGTGCACCCTCAATACAAACTGATCGCTTCACAGCATCGATTCGCGGCACTGCATCGACAAGTTTCTACACCAAACCGAAATAGCTATTCGGCACAGGCTCGGTCGGCCATAGCCGGACTATGACATCCTTCATGGCAGCGCCAGATACCCTATGAAGTTCGGCCCATTGGGACATCTGTTCATTAAGCAGCAGCGGGCGTTTTGACACACCAAACTGTGACCAAAAAAGCTTCTCCGTTGCATATCCAGCTTGCGCTTGGTAATACCGCACTGCATTGGAATAACTCTTCGGCAAGTCAAAATACTCGTCCGGAGAACTCCACACTTGGTTCAGCTGAACATAGTCCGGGTCACCGAACTTAGTCTGCAGCAGAAAAAGGATTTCCAGCCAATATCTCTTTCGCCTGCCGAACCTCCTCACGGAGTGCTCTGGACTCTGATCGCGCTTCTCTTGCCTCCTGTCGGGCCTTGTCCAGTTCAGCCGTTAAGGCTTCATTCTCCTTTTCAAGGACTTCAGAGCGGCCAGTAGCATTCTCCAAAGCGAGTGTCATCAGGGATACCTTCTCCTCGCCCTGGTATCGTGCAGCTTGTTCGGCCTTTAGTTCAACCGATGCCTCTTTAGCAGCAGCATCACTAAGCCAGACCCGCTCCTTTGCCCGGACTAGCTTCGCCCGAAGAGCCTCAATGGCGGCAGCACCATCTGCATTTGATGCGCATTTCATATAAAGCTCTTCCCTGTGTCAAGCACATTGGTGTAAAGAATGCTCGAAATACATACCTTGCGAGTCGTCAAGACACCTGTTGATCAATGCAATGTCATCCTCTGCAATATCCAGCTTTTGCTGGAGTTCGGCCACTTCCTTATTCTGGGCAGCCACAGGAGGGGTAGCAGCCTATATTTCAAATTAAACCGAGGTTAATACTTAAGCATATCTCCTTGATCCTCCGATCGCTTCCTTAGGGAGACAATCCGAGTCTCAGGGGCTACTGCATATACAACAAGTGCATTCTGTCAATAAAATTTAATAGACAAAACTACATCACAAACCTCAAAACCTCGTAGAAGGCTCGTAAAAGCCTCGTTCAATCCGCTCTTCGCGGATAGAATCCTTTTTACCACCATAGCCATCAAAGTACGGTGCTCTTCTGAAAGGGATGCTCGTCGTAGCAAGTCCGTCAGCGGCTTCGGCACCCTTGGGTCTTCGGAAACCGCCGCCGAAGTACGGTCTTCCCATGAAGGATCCCGCTTACTTACCTCCAGAATCGTCTCCGGCTGTAAACCGGACGGTTCGGGGACTCCAGTCTTGATCCCGGAACCTCAAGTGATAGAGGCGCCGCCTTCAGGTAATGCCTTCTCCGTTTCTTGTACCACTTGGTGTTCGGGAGGAGACCTTCGGGACGATACCTCGGTATCATCCCCCCTATCGGGCGATGGGGCTGGAGAAGGCATATCACTCTCCATCATCTCCGGAAGAAGATCTCCCGAGGAGGAGAACGATTGAGAAGCACCAGGGCGTTAACCTGCGTGGATGAACATATATCGGTTGATTACTTCACTAATAGGAAAGGAATGAGGTGCCCCGGCCATGCTTACGTTTTGTCGTGAGGTTCGTCCTCGTCATTGTTCGCCCGGCCCAAGCCGCTCGATGACGGCATTTTTCCCTTCTTGAAAGGCCTCCCTCCTGACCTTCGGAGGTGGCCCTCTTCTTGCCCTGGAAGGCTCCCTCTGCACTTTGGACCTTGGGTAAAAGGGTTTCGGTTTCCCCGAACGCGGCCATATGGTACGGTGTCAGAACCAGCATCCTCGTCAGCAGGTCGGTCGCGGGGCCTTCGGGAAGAGGCGCCGGACACCAGATCAGCACCGCTTTCTTTATCCAGTCCTGTATAGGGACGGATTGTTAAATATCTTGTTAAGAGATACCTGAATGAAAGGTGCTTAGGTACTGAATACTTACCGAAGTGTCCGGATGATTGCAGTCAAGGCCAACGTCTTCGGTGGTGTCCGGCCATTGCTCTCGTTCCCCGAAATATAATTTCCACATTCCTTCGTGCGTAGTGCCGAAGAAGTGCTGCAGGGTCCGCCGCCCTTCTGGGTTGAACTCCCACATACGAAGAGGCCGCCGCTGACATGGCAGGATCCGGCAGACTAGCATTATTTGAACGATGTTCACAAGATCGATGCGCTTCTCGATAAGGCTTCGGATGCCACTTTGCAGAGTCTGCACTTCATTGATGGATCCCCAGTCCAATCCCTTATTGACCCATGAAACAAGCTGAACTGGAGGGCCGGGTTGGAACGCAGGTGTAGCCGCCCACTTGGAACTCCATGGCTCATTGACATAAAACCACCCCTGCTGCCACAGGTCTGAAGATTTGGTGAAAGATCCTTCGGGCCAAATGGGGCCGGCCAGTTTGCCTATTATGATGCTACCGCACTCTGCCTGCTCCTCCTCTGCCACCTGCGGCCTCACATCAAAGGTCTTGAGCCACAAACCGAAGTGCGGAGGAGTTCGGAGCAAGGCCTCACACGTGACGATAAATGTCGAGATGAGGAGAATAGAGTCCGGGGTCAGATCGTGAAAATCTAGCCCATAGTAAAACATGAGCCCCCGGACGAAGGGGTTAAGCGCAAACCCTAGCCCGTGAAGGAAGGGAGACACAAATACAACCCTCTCGCCAGATCTGGGGGTCGGTATGACTTGCCCTTGCGCCGGAAGCCGATGAAAGATTTCTGAGGTCAGGTACCTCGCTACGCGAAGCTCCGCAATGTCCTCCTCTGTGACAGAAGAAGCCACCCACCGGCCCTGACGGTTGGATCCGGACATGTCTAAGTCTGGTGGTGATTGGGACCCGAGGGTTGGAACTTGGGGTGACTGGGGTTGAGGAAGGAGCAAGCGCAAGGGGAGAAGAAGAGACATGCTCTCTATAAAAAGGCCCCGGATATTGGGCGTCTCTCCCAGGGTCTCTAAACTTACCTATTACCAAGGAGTCGTACCCAGGGGACGGTTGGGTTACCCATGCCTGCATCAATGAAAATCCCGTAAATAAAGGGACACGATCTCTGCCCTGACGACACGTGCCAGTAAAACCGCACCCCGAGACGTGGGGTGGCTCGCTAGCTGACGGTTGGAAATAGCAACCGGGCAGGCATGATATGATGTCATAAACAGTTATCAACAAGTTGGGCTTGTGAGTTATTATATTCTCTCCATTATATACACAGGTCCAGATATACTTCCTTCGTCCGAAGACTATTCTGGAGTTCGGAAGGAGGGAACCCACCTTGCAATGCCGAAGACAAATCTCCACGCCAGACTCCTCGTCATTGAAGCCAGTTTCAGGGGCTACTGAGGGAGTCATGGACTAGGGGGTCCTCGGACGTCAGGCCTGATATCCATGGGCCGGACTGATAGGCTATGAAGATCGAAGACTGCACCGTGTCCGGATTGGACTCTACTTGGCGTGGAAGGCAAGCTTGGCGACCAAAGATTCCTTCTTATGTAACCGACTGCATGTAAACCCTAGATCCCCTCAGTGTCTATATAAACCGTAGGGGGTAGTCCGGAAAGGAGATCACATATAATCATTACCATATTCATAGGCTAGACTTCTAGGGTTTAGCCATTACGATCTCGTGGTAGATCCACTCTTGTAACACTCATATTCATCAATATCAATCAAGCAGGACATAGGGTTTTACCTCCATTGAGAGGGCCCGAACCTGGGTAAACATTGTGTCCCCCGTCTCCTACTACCATTGATCCTAGACGCATAGTTCGGGACCCCCTACCCAAAATCCGCCGGTTTTGACACCGACAGTGTATGCTCGAGGAACAACTACGAGTAAGACAACATTATGAATATCGTTGGTTCTAACTTGATTTACGATAGCCCACACTCAAATCAAGGTTTGGACAAGTATATAGATTCAACAACCGTTCACGAGGAACAATCGATGAAGATATCATCTCTGTTCAACACACACACACAAGGATATCCCATAGAACGAACTAAGTTAGGCAAGCATTTATCTTCCAACTCTCCAAGTTGTTGTTTAGCTTAACCAACTAGCTTAGGGGTATCCAACATAGATTCTTGGAGAATGGGTGGTTTAGAGAAAAACCAACATGATCACAAACTCAACATAGCGGTCAGGGAATAACCTGGTAATACTCCCGAGAAGATATTTGGAAAATCACGAACCACCAATATTTTATTAAGCTCGAGAACAATCTTGCTTTTCAGGGCAAGACGATATGATCAAAAGAGTGAGGGATTGACACAATCCTAAGTCATTGATCCAAGAGTGCACCGGAAATTAGGACTAGGCAGCACGATCAATCTTAGGTTGATGATTCAATAACCAGCACGCTAAGAGTGCAAATATTGTCTACTAACTACCAAGCAACGAGGTTGCTAGGAGTATTGATTTCACACATCACGGTTCACTTGTCGGCATTCCGGTTACAACAACACGGGACCGAGGAATGAATAATGATGGCGAGAAGTATCACAGCATCAAGAATTCATAAGAGGTGGTGCAATTCTAATGACAATCCTGACATAAAGGGATAATACTCCATGGTAGAACAGAACAAAAGTTGGATTGGCATTTTGATCTGCGGAGCACAACTACTTTGCCCCAATCCTGGATATGGATGAGGTACTGGAGTTTGTTTCTCCTAGTCATTCTGAAATAGAACGGATTGACTACCATAGTAATAATATGCACCGATAAACATGAATGCACGACATACTCTTGATTATCAACTGATACACGACGGTCGAAATACAACCGAAGAGGGACAACTCAAAGGAAGATAGCACTTTCTGAGTTTTGGATGCATAGATTAGTATGTTGAACAAAGCTCAACATATTTCTTCCGGATAGCTGATGACCCACAAGTATAGGGGATCTATCGTAGTCCTTTCGATAAGTAAGAGTGTCGAACCCAACGAGGAGCAGAAGGAAATGATAAACGGTTTTCAGCAAGGTATTCTCTGCAAGTACTGAAATAAGTGGTAACAGATAGTTTTGTGATGAGATAATTTGTAACGAGCAACAAGTAACAAAAGTAAATAAAGTGCAGCAAGGTGGCCCAATCCTTTTTGTAGCAAAGGACAAGCCTGGATAAACTCTTATATAAGGAAAAGCGCTCCCGAGGACACATGGGAATATCGTCAAGCTAGTTTTCATCACGTTCATATGATTCGTGTTCGGTACTTTGATAATTTGATATGTGGGTGGACCGGTGCTTGGGTGCTGTTCTTACTTGAACAAGCATCCCACTTATGATTAACCTCTATTGCAAGCATCCGCAACTACAACAAAAGTATTAAGGTAAACCTAACCATAGCATGAAACATATGGATCCAAATCAGCCCCTTACGAAGCAACGCATAAACTAGGGTTTAAGCTTCTGTCACTCTAGCAACCCATCATCTACTTATTACTTCCCAATGTATTCCTCTAGTCCCAAATAATGGTGAAGTGTTATGTAGTCGACGTTCACATAACACCACTAAAGACTAGACAACATACATCTCATCAAAATATCGAACGAATACCAAATTCACATGACTACTAATAGCAAGACTTCTCCCTTGTCCTAAAGAACAAACGTAACTACTCACAAAGCATATTCATGTTCATAATCAGAGGGGTAATAATATGCATAAAGGATCTGAACATATGATCTTCCACCAATTAAACCAACTAGCATCAACTACAAGGAGTAATTAACACTACTAGCAACCTACTAGCACCAATCCCGGACTTGAAGACAAGAATTGGATACAAGAGATGAACTAGGGTTTTGAGATGAGATGGTGCTAATGAAGATGTTGATGGAGATTGCCCTCTCCTGATGAGAGGAGCGTTGGTGTTGACGATGGTGATGATTTCCTCCTCCGGGAGGGAAGTTTCCCCGGCAGAACAGCTCTGCCGGAGCTCTAGATTGGATCCGCCAAAGTTCCTCCTCGTGGCGGCGGAGTTTCGTCCCGAAAAGTTGCTTCTGATTTTTTCCTCGACGAAAGACTTCATACAGGAGAAAATGGTCATCGGAGAGCCACCAGGGGGCCCACGAGGTAGGGGGCGCGCCCTAGGGGGGGGGCGCCCCCACCCTCGTGAGCAGGGTGTGGGCCCCCCGGTCTTCATCTTTGGCGAGGATTTTTCATTATTTATTATAAGGTGTTCCGTGGAGTTTGAGGACTTTTGGAGTTGTGCAGAATAGGTCTCTAATATTTGCTCCTTTTCCATCCCAGAATTCCAGCTGCCGGCATTCTCCCTCCTTATGTAAACCTTGTAAAATAAAAGAGAATAGCCATAAGTATTGTGAGATAATGTGAAATAACAGCCCATAATGCAATAAATATCGATATAAAAGCATGATGCAAAATGGACGTATCAACTCCCCCAAGATTAGACCTCGCTTCTCCTCAAGCGAAAAGCCGAAATCGAAAAATATGTCCACATGTTTAGAGATGAAGGTGTTGATAAAAATAAAATATGGACATGAGGGCATCATGATCATTCTTAGAACAGAAACTTATGTAATTCTTGTCATATGATCTCTAATGCTAGAGTAATAATTCAATCACAATATCAAGTATGAATCGTAAACTTCATTGAAAACTAACAAATTACAATCTCGGTCATTGAAGCAATTGCAATTTATCATAACATAGGAAAGAGTCAATGTATAAGAGCTTTTCAGCAAGTCCACATACTCAACTATCATATAATCTTTCACAATTGCTGACACTCACGCAATACTTATGGGTATGGACTTTTAATCGAACATAGAGAAAGATAGGGGCTTATAGTTTTGCCTCTCAACGTTTTACCTCAAGGGTAATGTGAACAGTAATAGTTCATGAAAACTCACATCCAATTAGCCATATATACCAGGATCTTTCCAACATACTGTGCTTGCCAAAGGATAAAGTGTAAAAAGGAAGGGTGAAAATCACCATGACTCTTATGCAAGGTATGAGATAAAAGTAAAAGATAGGCCCTTCGCAGAGGAAAGAAAAGGTTGTCATGCGCTTTTATGGTTGGATGCACAAAATCTTAATGCGAAAGAACGTCACTTTATATTGCCCCTTGTGATATGAACCTTTATTATGCAGTCCGTCGCTTTTATTACTTCCACATCACAAGATCGTATAAAGTTTATTTCTCCCACACCAATCAATCATACATATTTAGAGAGCAATTTTTATTGCTTTGCACCGATGACAACTTACTTGAAGGATCTTATTCAATCCATAGGTAGATATGGTGGACTCTCATGGCAAAACTGGTTTAAGGGTATTTGGAAGCACAAGTAGTATCGCTACTTGGTGCTGAGAATTTGGTTAGCATGAGGGGGAAAGGCAAGCTCAACATGTTGGAGGATCCAATACAATATAATTTATCTCAGATGTAAGAAAACATAACCCATTACGTTGTCTTCCTTGTCCAATGTCAACTCTTTAGCATGTCTGTAATGACCCGGATTTGGAAGAATCCAAGTCTCTGTGCTTACTGTGCTATCCCTGGATCATAGCTAGCACACACAGTAACAAAAATGAATATCAGTAAGACATACATCATTCTACTACAACGGTAGATCCAGATATATATAAATCATACCTTAGGCACAGCTCAAGCTGGCAGGTAATACAGCGGAATAATATGTAGTCACTAAGTTAGGCTCCATCAACGCCACTGGGCTCGTTGAGTGTAGACCATAACCCTATCGTCTCCTAATCTGTCAAGATCTGCACATGACAGGTGCAGGTGAGTACGTGGAATGTACTCGCAAGTTGCAAAGGAAAGTTTAACAGAATATATATGCAGGGTAAGAATTGTGGAGGTTTCATTTGCATAAAGCCAATTTTCTCCTATACTAAATTTATAAACTACTTTGGAATAGAAATAGTTTTTAGTATAAAATTAGGAGTGAGACACTTGGATATACGCACCAGTGCTCAGTCTCCAAAATAGTTTTAAAACATACATAAGGTTGAGGTGAAACACATTCACTATGCTGATTCCTCAACTTTAACCCTTAAATTAGATTTTTAGAAAAGAGAGGGGAGATTGTTCTTCAGTCCAAGTCTTCAGTTGCTCAAAATTGCCCGTAACCGGGGGCACGGCTAATCGATTAGGTTTAACCCTCTGCAGAGGTCGTACACGTTCCCCACATGACACAACCAACCCCGTTTATCGTTACACACTTGGGTGTACGACTAGCAGAAGATTGTGACGAAGCCTTTCCGTAACAGCCCCCTATACCGCCAAGCCGCCCGCAACTTCGACACGAAGGCCTCTCTCCGATGCGGTCCTGGGATAGGGTTTCCCGTTAGTACTAAGCTAAGCCAGAGCCCATAGTAGCATGTGGCTGTACTGGAAGCTACATCAAAGTGTACTTGGAAGATCTCAGTCCCCTGGACGGCGATCCCCACCAAAAACCTGTGTGGAAGACCCCAGTCGGGCGCATTCACTGCAAGACCCCGATTGGGCGCAATCACTTGTAGACGCTCCCGTCAATACCATTCCGCCCAGAGAGTAGAAGTAAAATACTATATAATTTTGTTTTTAACAGTTTTCACAAAACGTTGCCCCAAACAAGGCAAGTTTAAAGGTTTAAAACAATTTTGGTTTTCATCCCATCCATTTTATGCAAGCGTGGCCAAGCGTGTTTATAAGTCTTGAACCTATGCCTCTAGCTAGTAATAATACTTGTAAAACTTTTGTAAAACATGCATAGTATTTAAATTCAAAGAGATATGCATAATATAAAAATATAGGCCAGAGCATGATCAAATTGCAACTTGCATGATTCTTGAAGTTGATATATTCTACTTCGAGTCATCTCTCCTTCACCTTACGATATATCTAACGATACAAGAAAATAATTTAACACACAACAATTGCAAATGAAGATCCAAATAAAAGATACAAATTCACAATAAATACATTCGTAGGATAATTAGCACGACGTGGCTATGGTTTGAGATAGAATCAAGTTTGGTCTTAAACGAGACATGACATAGTCATATCCTAGGGTTGGATCAAGTGATACTAAGTGAAGATCTTGGTTTGATATAGAAGATGGGTTGTGAGACAAGTTCTTACAACAAATTCTATCATGAGATTATTCGGAATATTTGACTTGGGTTAAATAAAACTGGCATGGCATAAGTTTCGAGATAAAAGGATTAAATCCTTAATCTTGTAATTTCAAAGTTTTGTGATGATATCGAATGACCAGAGAGGTCTCATCTATCTAAGGATTTCTGCTGAAGAATCAAATTCAATCTAATAAAGTTATTAAATTACGATTAAAGAAAGTCAAATTAAGATGACGATGCTAAAATAGTGACTAAACATCATTGAAAAATTATTCTATGCGTTCTAATAGAATGGTGAGGTCCTAAGGTCCAACTTTCATATATAAAATTTTTTTATATGATTTACAGAATAAAAGATATAGTGAAAATACTCATCTTACCATTTAAATCAAAAGTAAATTTTAAATTGCCCAAAAGTGAGATTTTATAATTTCATATAAAAGTATAGGTTTCAACGAATCCGGAGGTATCTTATTTGTCAAAATCGGACATACGGTTTGGGAGATACGAATTTCCGAAGTTTGGATATTTTTCTGAATAAAAGAATTACGGGATTTAGAGAGAGCTCACCAGAGTTGGTCGCCGGAGTTGGAAAATAAGGTCGCCGGAGTTGTGGAAGAAGCTCCCTGACGTCAAGTAGAAGGAGGGCGGCGAAGAGGTCGATGAGGGAAGTCCGTTGGGCAATGTCCCGGGCTCGGCCTCGTCCCGTAGCGGCATGGAGTGGCCGCCGGAGTTTCCGAACTCCGACGAGCAATTGATCGGGATGGAGAAGTAGATAGCTCCCAAAAGGAGAGGGCTTCGGACGAGGGCTGAGAGGGGCTCGCGGGGTGCTTTTTATAGGGCTCGGGGAGGTCAGAATTCGAGCGGGGCGTCCGTCGACATTATGGTGTTAATGGCGAACATTACGGCTGCTCTAGGTGGCCATTAGGGCACGGTTTAGTGCGTGTAACGGAAGAGAAAGAGTTAGGACGGAGTGGGGGGTCTGTTCAGATGAGTTTGGGGGGGGGGGGGAGGAGGGGGGGGGGGTGGGCGCTGGATGGGGTGTGATGCGTGCGTTCTCTTGGCTCCTGCCATGAAACGTACAAGGAAGAAGATGATCGAGTTGGGTCGTGGGGAAGCTGGACCTTCGTGGGCCTTGGCTGCATGGTTTTTTTAAAGAAACATCTTTAGAGAGAAAAAAATGTTCATACCCACAAGAATAACACTTGTACTCAGGTACAAATAGCTTTATGCAGAAATAATTTTTATTATTCATATATTTAGTTTAATGCTCTATGGACACATTTATTTTATTAAAGCTATTTTTTTAGGCGACAAAACTTATATAGTTTTGTTTTAAGAAATTAACTCACAACAAATAAATGCAAAAACAATAATTGTGTCATATTAGATATTTCCAAATATATTTTTGGATAAGTCACATTATCTCCTCTCATTAAATTGTATTTGAATAATTTAGAAATATTTAAATGGCATTAAAATTCCATATAAGATCCAATTCCAATGAAACTCAAAAATTCAAAGAACCCCAAATGGAACATTAATCCACCACATTTGAGAAAGTCATTTTATTCTCACTCATATATTTGAATGTGGTTTCAAAATACTCCAAAAGAATTGAATGCCCTTTGAATTCTTGAATAAACTTTCCCAACCATATTTTTTATTGGGCAAAAAAATGTTATCCAATTTTTAACATGGTTTGAAAAAAAGGTTTAAACAAGGACTAAAAAAGTTTTAATTCCCAACGAATCAGAGCAATTCAATCAATATTATCCTATTATTAACATTCCAAAATTTGGAAAAATTGAGAATGTTACAATGTCATATTTTAATGAGTGCTCACAATCATAAAATATGTCCAAGATAGTATATCTATATGTGAAGACCTCTCTTTCTTTATTACTTCCTATTAATTGCAACGATGACCAAAACTATGCTTGTCAACTCTCAACAACTTTTATTCATCATACTTTTTCTATGTGAGCTCATTACTCTCCATGAGATCCATATGATCTCTTTGTTTCTTTTTATTTCTTTCTCTTTTCTTTTATCCACTTAGGATCATGGCAAAATAATCAAGCCCTTGACTCAACACTAATCTTTATTATATAGCTCATGGACTCGATTACATAGAAGGATAATAAAGCAAAACTCACAACTAGATCATGCCATAAACTTTATTCTACTAGATCAAAATACTACTAATAAGATCGAACTAAGGAAAACGGTAAAGATAAAAGTGATGGTGATACGATACCGGGGCACCTCCCCCAAGCTTGGCAGTTGCCAAGGGGAGTGCCCATACCCAGATACTCAATTCTTCTTTGTTGGAGGAGACAGTGGAGGTGTTGTTGATGATGGATAGTCGCACATCGGGCGTAGAAGGTCTTCTAACTTGCGGATAATGCCCTTGAGTGCGATGATATGCTCCTTTCAACAAAATATTTTCACGTGTGTGATACTTATTTTGTATACGAGCCAACTCAATCATCTTGAAAGCTTCGATTTCTGTAGGGGTAAGAAGATTATGATCCAGTTGAAGGGTGTCTTCTGTTGCTGGAACTTGGTCCTCCACAGCCTTCTTGATCCCTTCATCCTTGTTGATCTCCATAGGTTCTTCTCTATTCAGCTCTATCTTCATTAGCCAAGCATCATTGCCCTCATGGTTGGAGGAGGAGGGAGACAGCATAGTGCCTGGCCTTGACAACCCTGACAGAAAACAGCTCGAAACAAAGACATGAGATTTTTGCGTGATACGGGAGTCAAAACCTTCAGGAGAATATATAATGAATTTTTACCGACCAAAATACGTATCGTGCAAGGAAACGGAGTCCGGAAGGCACACGAGGTGCTCACGAGGTAGGGGGCGAGCCCAGGGGGTAGGGTGCACCCTCCACCCTCGTGGGGCCCTCGTGTCCTTTCCGGACTGCTACTTTATTTTCTATTTTTCTAAATATTCCAAAATGGAGAAATATTGCCTTAAAAATTGTTTTGGAGCCGGTTTACTTACCGTACCACATACCTATTCCTTTTCGGAGTCTGAAACGTTCTGGAAACTGTCCCTTATGTATTCCTCCGGGGTTACGGTTTCAATAATATTGGTTTCAACATTTATGGGATTACCTGAGATATAATGTTTGATTCTTTGACCGTTTACCACCTTCGGATTCGTGCCTTCGAAGTTATTGATTTTTATGGCACCAGAACGATAGACCTCCTCGTTAACATAGGGGCCTTCCCATTTAGAGAGAAGTTTCCCTGCAAAAAATCTTAAACGAGAGTTGTATAGCAATAAATAATCACCTACATTAAACTCACACTTGTGTATCCTTTTGTCATGCCATCTTTTAACCTTTTCTTTAAACAACTTGGCATTTTCATAAGCTTGGGTTCTCCATTCATCAAGTGAGCTAATATCAAATAACCTATTTTCACCGGTAAGTTTAAAATCATAGTTGATCTCTTTAATAGCCCAATATGCCTTATGTTCTAGTTCGAGAGGTAAGTGACATGCTTTTCCATATACCATTTTATACGGAGACATACCCATAGGATTTTTATATGCAGTTCTATAGGCCCATAATGCATCATCAAGTTTCTTGGACCAATTCTTTCTAGACCTATTGACAGTCTTTTGCAAAATTAATTTGAGTTCTCTATTACTCAATTCTACTTGACCACTAGATTGTGGGTGATACGGAGATGCAATTCTGTGATTGACGTCATATTTAGCAAGCATTTTACGGAAAGCACCATGAATAAAATGTGAACCACCATCAGTCATTAAATATCTAGGGACTCCAAACCTCGGAAAATAACTTCTTTAAGCATTTTAATAGAAGTGTTATGATCAGCACTACTAGTTGGAATAACTTCTACCCACTTAGTAACGTAATCAACAACAACTAAAATATGTGTATATCCATTAGAGGCAGGAAAAGGTCCCATATAATCAAAGCCCCAAACATCAAACGGTTCAATAACAAGTGAATAATTCATAGGCATTTCTTGACGTCTACTAATATTACCAATTCTCTGACATTCATCACAAGATAGGACAAACTTACAGGCATCCTTGAAGAGAGTAGCCAATAGAAACCGGATTGCAATACCTTATGTGCAGTTCTATCTCCCGCGTGGTGTCCTCCATAAGTTTCGGAGTGGCACTTGTGTAGGATCTGTTCCTGTTCATGCTCAGGTACACAACATCTAATAACACCATCTACTCCTTCTTTATAAAGATGTGGGTCATCCCAGAAGTAATGTCTTAAATCATATAAGAACTTTTTCTTTTGCTGGTATGTGAAACTAGGTGGTATAAACTTAGCAACAATATAATTGGCATACCATGGAGCAGTACGAGAAGCATTTATGACAGCTAATTGTTTATTAGGAAAGCTATCATCAATAGGTAGTGGGTCATCAAGAACATTCTCTAACCTAGACAAGTTATCTGCAACGGGGTTCTCAGCTCCCTTTCTATCAACAATATGCAAATCAAATTCTTGTAGTAGGAGAACACATCTAATAAGCCTAGGTTTAGCATCTTTCTTTTCCATAAGATATTTAATAGAAGCATGATCAGTCCGAATAGTTACTTTAAAATCAACAATATAAGGTCTGAACTTATCACAAGCAAATACAACTGCTAAAAGTTCTTTTTCAGTAGTAGCATAATTTATTTGAGCATTGTCTAGAGTCTTACTAGCATAATGGATAACATTTAATTTCTTATCAACTCTTTGTCCTAGAACAGCACCTACAGCATAATCGCTAGCATCACACATAATTTCAAAGGGTAAATTCCAATCAGGTGGCTGAACAATAGGTGCAGAGACTAATGCTTTCTTAAGTATTTCAAATGCTTCTACACAATCATCATCAAAGACAAATGGTATATCTTTTTCTAATAAATTAGTCAGAGGCCGAGAAATTTTTGAGAAGTCCTTAATGAACCTCCTATAAAAACCGGCGTGACCAAGGAAACTTCTTATACCTTTGATGTCCTTGGGACACGACATCTTTTCAATAGCATCAACTTTAGCTTTATCAACTGCAATACCTGGGACGCGCCGCTAAGGTCTCTGAGCTTGGACACTTGGATCCAACGAGCTCTCCACTTCCTCAGGTGGTTGTACACCTGGGTGGCGGTCACCTCCTGGCCACAGAACTCGAACGCCTGCTTCGCAAAAGTGTTCAAATGCACCTCCTTGAAGCCCTTGTCAGTCCTAACCCCACTAGAGATGAGCTCGCGCATTTTGTTTAGCACGAATGTGGACATGAACGGCTTCCACTCATGTTGTTTCCCCTACCATCCTTCTTGGCCTTCAGTGAAGCGGCAGCAGAAGTGGCAATTGGCTCAACGAGCACGACTGGCACAAAGTTAGAAGCACCAGGTGATACCTCAAACACCTTTGAATCATCAGGCATGTTCTGATCAAGGAGGGGCTGATGACTGATGACCCACAAGTGTAGGGGGTCTATCGTAGCTTTTCGATAAGTAAGAGTGTCGAACCCAACGAGGAGCAGAAATAAATGATAAGCAGTTTTCAGTAAGGTATTCTCTGCAAGCACTGAAATTATTGATAACAGATAGTTTTGTGATAAGGTAATTTGTAACGAGTAGCAAGTAATAAAAGTAAATAAGGTGCAACAAGGTGGCCCAATCCTTTTTGTAGCAAAGGACAAGCCTAGACAAACTCTTATATGAAGGAAAGCGCTCCCGAGGACACATGGGAATTATCGTCAAGCTAGTTTTCACCACGTTCATATGATTCGCGTTCGATACTTTGATAATTTGATATGTGGGTGGACCGGTGCTTGGGTACTGTCCTTACTTGGACAAGCATCCCACTTATGATTAACCCCCATTGCAAGCATCCGCAACTACAACAGAAGTATTAAGGTAAACCTAACCATAGTATGAAACATATGGATCCAAATCAGCCCTTACGAAGCAACGCATAAACTAGGGTTTAAGCTTCTATCACTCTAGCAACCCATCATCTACTTATTACTTCCCAATGCCTCCCTCTAGGCCCAAACAATGGTGAAGTGTCATGTATTCGACGTTCACATGACACCACTAGAGGGATGACAACATACGTCTCATCAAAATATCAAACGAACCAAATTCACATGACTACTTATAGCAAGACTTCTCCCATGTCCTCAGAAACAAACGTAACTACTCACAAAGCATATTCATGTTCATAATCAGAGGGGTATTAATATGCATAATGGATCTGAACATATGATCTTCCACCAAGTAAACCAACTAGCATCAACTACAAGGAGTAATCAACACTACTAGCAAACCACAGGTACCAATCTGAGGTTTGGATACAAAGATTAGATACAAGAGATGAACTAGGGTTTGAGATGAGATGGTGCTGGTGAAGATGTTGATGGAGATTGACCCCCTCCCGATGAGAGGATCGTTGGTGATGACGATGGTGATGATTTCCCCCTCCCGGAGGGAAATTTCCCTGGCAGAACAGCTCTGCCGGAGCCCTAGATTGGTTCCGCCTCGTGGCGGCGGAGTTTCTTCCCCAAAGCTTGCTTACTATTTTTTCTCGGACGAAAGACCTCATATAGCAGAAGATGGGCATCGGAGGGCCACCAGGGAGCCCACGAGCCAGGGGGCCCGCCCAGGGGGGTAGGGCGCGCCCCAACCCTCGTGGCCAAGGTGTGGCCCCCCTCTGAAACTTCTTTCGCCCAATATTTTTTATATATTCTGGAAATAACTTCCGTGAAGTTTTAGGACTTTTGGAGCTGTGCAGAATAGGTTTGTAATATTTTCTCCTTTTCCAGCCCAGAATCCCAGCTGCCGGCATTCTCCCTCTTCATGTAAACCTTGTAAAATAAGAGAGAATAAGCATAAGTATTGTGACATAATGTGTAATAACAATCCATAATGCAATAAATATCAATATAAAAGCATGATGCAAAATGGACGTATCAACTCCCCCAAGCTTAGACCTCGCTTGTCCTCAAGCGAAAGCCGAAATCGAAAAATATGTCCACATGTTTGGAGATAGAGGTGTCGATAAAAATAAAATACTAGCATGAAGGCATCATGATCATTCTTATAACAACAACATATATATATATAGTCATATGATCTATTATGCTAAAGTAATAATTCAATCACAATTTCAAGTATAAATTATAAACTTCATTGAGAACCAACAAACTCTAATCTCAGTTATTGAGGCAATTGCAATTTATCATAACATAGGAAAGAGTCAATATAAGAGCTTTTCAGCAAGTCCACATACTCAACTATCATTTAGTATTTCACAATTGCTGACACTCACGCGATATTTATGGTTATGAAGTTTTAATAGGACACAGAGAAATATAGGGGCTTATAGTTTTGCTTCCCAATGTTTTACCTCAAGGGTAATGTCAACAATAATAGTTCATGAAAACTCACATCCAATTTGCTATATATATCTGGATCTTTCCAACACATTGTGCTTGCCAAAGGATAAAATTAAAAAGGGAAAGGTGAATATCACCATGACTCTTTGCATGAAGTATAAGACAAGAATAAAAGATAGGCCCTTCGCAGAGGGAAACGGAGGTTGTCATGCGCTTTTATGGTTGGATGCACAAAATCTTAATGCAAAAGAACGTCACTTTATATTGCCACTTGTGATATGGACCTTTATTATGCAGTCCGTCGCTTTTATTTCTTCCATATCACAAGATCGTATAAAGCTTATTTTCTCCACACTAATAAGACATACATATTTAGAGAGCAATTTTTATTGCTTGCACCGATAACAACTTACTTGAAGGATCTTACTCAATCCATAGGTAGATATGGTGGACTCTCATGGAAAAACTGGGTTTAGGGATATTTGGAAGCACAAGTAGTATCTCTACTTGGTGCAAAGAAATTGGCTAGCACGAGAGGGAAAGGCAAGCTCAACATGTTGGATAATCCATGACAATATAATTTATCTTAGATGTAAGAAAACATAACCCATTACGTTGTCTTCCTTGTCCAACGTCAACTCTTTAGCATGTCATATTTTAATGAGTGCTCACAATCATAAAAGATGTCCAAGATAGTATATTTATATGTGAACCTCTCTTTCTTTATTACTTCATATTAATTGCAATGATGACCAAAACTATGTTTGTCAACTCTCAACAACTTTTATTCATCATACTCTTTATATGTGAGCTCATTACTCTTCATAAGATCCATATGATCTCTTTATTTATTTTTATTTCTTCTCTTTTATTTTATTCCCTCAAGATCGTAGCAAAATAAGCAAGCCCTTGACTCAACACTAATCTTTATTATATAGCTCACGGACTCGATTACATAGGAAGATCATAAAGCAAAGCTCACAACTAGATCATACTAAAACTTTATTCTACTAGATCAAGATATTATCAAAAGGATCGAACTAAGAAAAACGGTAAAGATAAAAGTGATGGTGATACGATACCGGGGCACTCCCCCAAGCTTGGCAGTTGCCAAGGGGAGTGCCCATACCCATGTGTTTATGTCTCCTTCTTCGGGGGTGGTGATGTGATATTCTTGGCGATGATGCCCCGCAAGATACGATTCTCTTCTTCGAGCTTATTGACTTGCTGCTTGAGGCCCATTATTTCCTTACGGAGCTTGCTCGTGACGGCTAAAGCTCCCTTCACCCAAGAATGTTGCATAGATGTGGGAGAACAAGTAACACTCTTTTTCATATTTTCATAAGAAAGAAATCTAACATTGGAAGGGATGACCGAGTTTGGAATACCGAGCTCTGTAGTTCCCCCATGGTGAATCCTGCTCGGAGGCGGGAAGTAACTTCTTCATCCTCCTCCATGGCATCTATCCTTTTCAAATCGGCCTCCATCTCTTCCTCAGTTGATGGCCCAAAGTGTTCATCATTGCTGTTTGCTCTTGGCCCCGGTGTTGGATGAGACACTCGACTCTCCCCGACTGACTCTTGATAAGACATCTTGCTCTAAATCTGCAACAGAAACATCTCGAAACAAAGACAAGAGATATTTGTGTGATACGGTGGTCAAAACCTTCGAGAGATTATATAATGAATTTCTACCGACCAAAGAAGTATCGTGCAAGAAAACGGAGTCCGGAGAGCACACGAGGTGCCCACGAGGCAGGGGGTAGGGCGCGCCCTCCGCCCTCGTGGAAGCCCCGTGTCCTTTCCGGTCTGCTTCCTATTTTCCTATTTTTTATATATTCTAAAACGGAGAAATATTGCCATTAGAACTGTTTTGGAGTCGGTTTACTTACCGTATGTAACATCCCAAATTTTCAATTTGGAATGTTATACATAGATCATCCATCCATATCATGTTTTATTGCTTTTTAGTTCCGTAATCCTCGAAATCCTAAGCATCTCAAGGACCCTCGGAGAGAGTTGGGGATTTCCCGGTCTTCATATTTGATTCTTTTATCAAATAATGAAAAGAGGATTTGATTTTAATTATTTCTCTTCGAAAAATATTTCACATTAAAAATTAAACATAGGAGATAATATGACTTCTCCAAAATAAATGAAATATTGGAGGAAAAATATTAAAATCATGAAATTGATTTTTATTTGATTTTATTCGGATTTTATTTGCATTAGAAAAATTGCATGTTTTTCAAAATTGCATTTTAGGGCCAAGAAAATGTTCATCTTGTTCTAAATATTTTATTTAGACGGTGAAAAATTGTTTTGGCATTTTTAGGTTTTTATTTATTTTTTTCTAGGATTTTATTTCGGTCGGTGAAGTTTAAAAAAAGAGGTTCCGCGCCGACTGGGCCTAAGGCCCAGCCGCGCCAGGCCGCCGCTGCCGCTACCGCCTCCTGCGCGTGCTGCCGCCGCCGCCACTCGGACCGGAGTCCGAGTTGGACTTCGCCTCCGCCGCGCCTTGCCGCCGCCACTCGGACCGGAGTCCGAGTTGGACTTCGCCTCCGCCGCGCCTTGCCCCCTCCTCCAAGTCGCCGCCCCCGCCCCTTTATATACGTCGCCACCCCCGCCCCCAACACCACCACCATCGCCGCCGCAGTCGCCGCTGCCTCGCGTAGCCGCCGCCGCCCGCGCTCGCCGCCGCCTAGCGCCGCCGTCGCCAAGCCCCGTCGCCCCGCGAGCCGCCGCCCCGCACCCCGCCCCGCCGGAGCCCCTCGCCGAAGGTAGCCACCGCGCCCCGCCGCCGGTTTTTTTATAAAAATCGTTTGTTTTTTTTCAGAAACCCTAGATCCGTTTTTTCGGATTCGCCGGTTTTTCTCGGTTCTTCTAGTTAGCGGACGTTCGTCCGAACGTTCGTTTTAACGAACGGTTCCTCGCCCATTAGAAACAACTAACGAACGCTCGTTCATTAGTCTGTTCGTGAGTTTTCTTTTATCGGATTTATTCCGCGATTTTTCTGATCGTGATTTCTGATCCGATCTTAATTTCTGTTTATCTTTTCGCTCGTTTAACGGAATCAGGCGATTCAAGTTCCTGGAGTTTCGTCTCGAAACCCTCTTTCCGTTTAACCAACTCAAACAAGTTTTGCTACTGTAAAATTTGACCTAGTTTCAGATTAGTAAACGAAGCTTCTTTCTTTCGCCGTTTGAGTTTCGTTGCTCCGTTTGTTTTGATTCTTTTTGCGAACCGGAGTTCTTAATTTGAACTTTCTGGTCAAACTCTCTTATTTGAGTTTTGCTTGTGCATCGTTGCTTGTTACTTATATATGTTATTGTTTGCTTGCGATAGAATTTCCGGAGTGCGAAGCGTGTTACTATGAGTCTCTAGGATTCGCGGATCATCAGCAAGGCAAGTAACACTTTGATCATATCCCATTATTACCCAGTTTTTATGCATTAGTTCCAATCCTCAAACATTGCATGATTAGGATGTCATTAACTTGTGGGTTGGGAAGTAGTTGCTGAGGTAGAACCTATTGCCCTGTTACATTCAAACCCTTGGGAGTTACTTCTACGTATTGCTTATTGCTATGCTATGCTCGTAGACGTGGTTTTGGGTTTGAGTGAAATTCATGTCAGATGTGAGATTGTTAATTAATGGTTCAACTTAAGGTGGCAACTTAATCAAACAACTGGGTGGATTGAGGCACCTGGGGAACCCAGTGTTGTCTGTTTTTTTGGAAATCCCGGGGTACCCGTGTGATCTTCCTATGGACCGCCACCCAGGCTCAAAGGGAACTGAGATGATTCATGCTAGAAACTTCCGTGTGCAGCCACAAGCTATTATGGGCTCTAGCATAGTTGAGTAAGTTACGTGAAGCTCTTGAAGAGGTAGATCAGCAGGTAGTGGGTTTTGTAGGTTTGGTATGGTCTACCCGGAGTAGAGAGTTAATGTTTTTGAAAGACCGTGTCTCGGTCATCCGTTTCTCAAATACCATGTAGTGCGAGAAATCCAACGGAGGCGATCGAGTCTTGTGGGGAAAAGTGTGCAAACCTCTGCAGAGTGTACAATCTAATCATGGTTAGCCGTGTCCCCGGTTATGGACAATTCTTGAGTATCTAGTACTTGGGTTATCACATGTATCTCACCATGCTTAATTAATACTGTTGGGTTGTTAATCACTTTAATTGGGATTGAGTTGGGGTTACCTTCTCAATGATGTTTCAACCACCATGATAGTAAAATTAAAATCTATTCTGTTGTTGTAGGGAAAAATTGGCTTTTCGCAAAACTACAACCATACAGCTTTCCACTAGCCATATATGCATGTAGTGATAGCATTATTCTGTTTCTGCTCTACTGTGTTATATTGCCAGCATACTCCATGTGCTGACCCATTTTCGGGCTGCAACGTATTATGTTGCAGACTTTTCAGACGAGGAGTAAGGTTCGTTAGGTCGTTTCCGTGCAGCTCAACTATGCCGTTGGAGTTGATGGACTCACCTTATCTTCCAAGCCTTCCGCTGTTATCGCATTAGATGGCCTTAAGCCATATTATTGTAATAAGTTCTCTTTGGAGACATTCGATGTAATAGTGTGTGATTGCTACTCTGTTATAAATCCTTCGAGTACTGTGTGTGTCAGCATTACCGATCCAGGGATGATACTGAAGCACAAAGACTTGACCATCTGAGGTCGGGTCGCTACACCATACCACGTACCTATTCCTTTTTGGAGTCTGAAACGTTCTGGAAAGTGTCCCTTATGTATTCCTCCGGGTTACGGTTTCAATAATATTAGTTTCAACATTTATGGGATTACCTGAGATATAATGTTTGATTCTTTGACCGTTCACCACCTTCGGATTTGTGCCTTCGAAGTTGTTGATTTTTATGGCACCGGAACGATAGACCTCCTTGATAACATAAGGACATATGGCAAAAAATCTTAAATGAGAGTTGTATAACAATACATAATCACCTACATTGAACTCATGTTTTTGTATCCTTTTATCATGCCATCTTTTAACTTTTTCTTTAAACAGCTTGGCGTTTTCATAAGCATGGGTTCTCCATTCATCAAGTGAGCTAATGTCAAAAATCCTCTTCTCACCGGCAAGTTTGAAGTCATAGTTGAGCTCTTTAATAGCCCAATATGCCTTATGTTCTAATTCAAGAGGTAAGTGACATGCTTTACCATAAACCATTTTATACGGAGACATACCCATAGGATTTTTGTATGCAGTTCTATAAGCCCATAATGCATCATCAAGTTTCTTGGACCAATTCTTTCTAGATCTATTAACAATCTTTTGCAAAATTAATTTAAGCTCTCTATTGCTAAGTTCTACTTGACCACTAGACTGTGGATGATATGGAGATGCAATTCTATGATTAACATCATACTTGGCAAGCATTTTACGAAAGGCACCATGAATAAAATGTGAACCACCATCAGTCATTAAATATCTAGGGACTCCGAACCTCGGAAAAATAACTTCTTTAAGCATCTTAATAGAGGTGTTATGATCAGCACTACTAGTTGGAATAGCTTCTACCCACTTAGTAATGTAATCAACAGCAACTAAAATATGTGTATACCCATTAGAGGAAGGACACAGTCCCATATAATTGAAGCCCCAAACATCAAATGGTTCAATAACAAGTGAATAATTCATAGGCATTTCTTGATGTCTACTAATATTACCAATTCTTTGACATTCATTGCAAGACAAAACAAACTTACGGGCATCCTTGAAGAGAGTAGGCCAAGAAAAACCGGATTGCAATACCTTGTGTGTAGTTCTATCTCTAGCATGGTGTCCTCCATAAGCTTCAGAGTGACATTTGCGTAAGATCTGTTCATGTTCATGCTCAGGTACACAACGTCTAATAACACCATCTACTCCTTCTTTATAAAGATGTGGGTCATCCCAGAAGTAATGTCTTAAATCATATAAGAACTTTTTCTTTTGCTGGTATGTGAAACTAGGTGGTATAAACTTAGCAACAATATAATTGGCATACCATGGAGCAGTACGAGAAGCATTTATGACAGCTAATTGTTCATTAGGAAAGCTATCATCAATAGGTAGTGGGTCATCAAGAACATTCTCTAACCTAGACAAGTTATCTGCAACGGGGTTCTCAGCTCCCTTTCTATCAATAATATGCAAATCAAATTCTTGTAGTAGGAGAACACATCTAATAAGCCTAGGTTTAGCATCTTTCTTTTCCATAAGATATTTAATAGAAGCATGATCAGTCCGAATAGTTACTTTAAAATCAACAATATAAGGTCTGAACTTATCACAAGCAAATACAACTGCTAAGAATTCTTTTTCAGTAGTAGCATAATTTCTTTGGGCGCTGTCTAGAGTTTTACTAGCATATTGGATAACATTTAATTTCTTATCAACTCTTTGTCCTAGAACATCACCTACAGCATAATCACTAGCATCGCACATAATTTCAAAGGGTAAATTCCGATCAGGTGGCTGAACAATAGGTGTAGAAATCAAGGCTTTCTTAAGTATTTCAAATGCTTCTACACAATCATCATCAAAGACAAAAGGGATATCTTTTTGTAATAGGTTAGTTAGAGGCCGAGAATTTTTTTAGAAGTCCTTAATGAACCTCCTATAAAAACCGGCATGACCAAGGAAACTTCTTATACCTTTGATGTCCTTGGGACACGACATCTTTTCAATAGCATCAACTTTAGCTTTGTCAACTTCAATACCTCTTTCAGAAATTTTATGCCCCAAGACAATACCTTCATTAACCATAAAGTGGCACTTCTCCCAATTCAAGACAAGGTTAGTTTCTTCACATCTCTGCAAAACTCGATCAAGGTTGCTCAAGCAATCATCAAAAGAGGATCCATAAACAGAGAAATCATCCATGAAAACTTCACAGATCTTTTCACAAAAGTCAGAGAATATAGCCATCATGCATCTTTGAAAGGTAGCAGGTGCATTACATAAACCAAAAGGCATACGTCTATAAGCAAAAGTACCAAAAGGGCATGTAAAAGTAGTCTTTGATTGATCTTTAGCCGACACAGGTATTTGAGAGAAACCAGAATAACCATCTAGAAAGCAGTAATGTGTATGTTTGCATAATCTTTCTAGCATTTGATCAATAAAAGGTAAGGGGTAATGATCTTTCTTAGTAGCCTTATTTAATTTGTGGAAATAAATTACCATCCTATAACCTGTAATAATTCTTTGTGGAATCAATTCATCTTTATCATTAGGAACAACAGTAATACCTCCCTTCTTAGGGACACAATGAACAGGACTTACCCACTGACTATCAGCAACGGGATAAATTATACCTACCTCCAGAAGCTTTAGTATTTCTTTTCTTACCACTTCTTTCATTTTAGGACTCAGACGTCGTTGAGGATCACGAATTGGTTTGGTATCTGCTTCCAAATTTATTTTATGTTGACATAGAGTGGGGCTAATGCCCTTAAGATCATCAAGAGTATATCCAATAGCAGCACGGTGCTTCTTCAGAGTTTTCAATAATCTTTCTTCTTCATGCTCTGAAAGGTTAGCACTAATAATAACATGATATATCTTCTTTTCATCAAGATAAGCATATTTAAGATTATCAAGCAACGGTTTAAGCTCAAACACGGGATCACCCTTAGGTGGAGGGGGATCCCCTAGGATTTCAACAGGAAAATTGTGTTTCAGCATAGATTCCCGTTTAAAGAATACTTCATCTATTTCCCTTCTTTCATTCATAAATATATCATTCTCGTGGTCTAGCAAATATTGTTCTAAAGGATCACTAGGAGGTACGGCAATAGAAGCAAGACCAATAATTTCATCCTTACTAGGCAATTCTTCTTCACGGTGTTGTTTACTAAATTTAGAGAAATTAAATTCATGAGTCATATCATCTAAGCCGACAGTAACAACATTCCTAGTGCAATCTATGGTAGCATTAACAGTATTTAAGAAGGGTCTACCAAATATAATGGGACAAAAGCTATCTTGTGGGGAACCAAGAACAAGAAAATCAGCAGGATATTTAGTTTTCCCATACAAGACTTCAACATCTCTCACAATTCCCATTGGTGAAATAGTATCTCTATTAGCAAGTTTAATTGTGACATTAATATCTTCTCACTCAATAGGTGCAATGTCATGCATAATTTCATTGTATAAGTCAATAGGTATTGCACTAGCACTAGCACCCATATCACATAAGCCATGATAACAATGATCTCCTATTTTAACAGAAATAACAGGCATGCCTATCACAGGTCTAGGTTTATCTGTATCATGGGGTTTAGCAATTCTAGCAGTTTCATCACAGAAATAAATAACATGCCCATCTATATTATCAGACAAGAGATCTTTAACAATAGCAATATTAGGTTCAACTTTAACTTGCTCAGGAGGTGTATATGTTTTAATATTGCTTTTACGAACCATAGTTGAAGCTTTAGCATGATCCTTTATCCTAACAGGGAAAGGTGGTTTCTCAACATAAGAAGTAGGAACAATAGGATCATTATAAGTGACAATCTTTTCTTCAACTTTAATAGGTGCAGCTACTTTTACTTCTATGGGAGGATGATATTTAAACCACTTCTCCTTAGGGAGATCAACATAAGTAGCAAAAGATTCACAGAAAGAAGCTACTATCTCAGAATCAAGTCCATATTTAGCGCTAAACTTACGGAAAATATCGGTATCCATAAAAGATTTAACACAATCAAACTTAGGTGTCATACCTGACTCCTTACCATTGTCGAGGTCCCAATCTTCTGAGTTGTGTTTAATTCGATCCAATAAATCCCATCTAAATCCAATAGTCTTCATCATGCATAAAAGAGCCAGCACAAGAAGTATCGAGCATGGTGCGATTATTCCCAGAAAGCCGAGCATAAATTTTTTGAAGAATTGTTTCTCTTGGAAGCTCATGATTGGGGCATGAATATAACATTGATTTAAGCCTCCCCCAAGCTTGAGCGATGCTTTCTCCTTCGCGAGGCTATATATATAATTGCGATCACGACGAACAAGATGCATAGGATAATACTTTTGATGAAATTCCAATTTCAATCTTCTATAGTTCCATGATCCCATATCATCACATAGCCTATACCATGTCAATGTGTCTCCCTTCAAACATAAAGGGAATACCTTCTTCTTAGCAACATCATCGGGAATACCCGCAAGCTTAAATAATCCACAAACTTCATCCACATATATTAGGTGTTCATCAGGATGCTTTGTTCCATCTCCTGTAAAAGGATTAGCTAGCAGTTTTTCTATTATACTCGAAGGATACTCATAAGGAATTTAATTTTCAATAGGTTCAGTAGGTTGAGGAGCAACTCTTTTCTCTACTGGTCGGGGTGAAGATACCCCGAACAAGCCCCTCAGAGGATTACTTTCCATAGTAACAAGTGACAGTAAATTTCAGCACACTATAAATTTTTTCTTACCAAATTCCACCTACCAAAGGCGCTTCACTCCCCGGCAACGGCGCCAGAAAAGAGTCTTGATGACCTACAAGTATAGGGGATCTATCATAGTCCTTTCGATAAGTAAGAGTGTCGAACCCAATGAGGAGCAGAAGGAAATGATAAACGGTTTTCAGCAAGGTATTCTCTGCAAGTACTGAAATAAGTGGTATCAGATAGTTTTGTGATGAGATAATTTGTAACGAGCAACAAGTAACAAAAGTAAATAAAGTGCAGCAAGGTGGCCCAATCCTTTTTGTAGCAAAGGACAAGCCTGGACAAACTCTTATATAAGGAAAAGCGCTCCCGAGGACACATGGGAATATCGTCAAGCTAGTTTTCATCATGTTCATATGATTCGCGTTCGGTACTTTGATAATTTGATATGTGGGTGGACCGGTGCTTGGGTGCTGTTCTTACTTGAACAAGCATCCCACTTATGATTAACCTCTATTGCAAGCATCCGCAACTACAACAAAAGTATTAAGGTAAACCTAACCATAGCATGAAACATATGGATCCAAATCAGCCCCTTACGAAGCAACGCATAAACTAGGGTTTAAGATTCTGTCACTCTAGCAACCCATCATCTACTTATTACTTCCCAATGTCTTCCTCTAGGCCCAAATAATGGTGAAGTGTTATGTAGTCGACGTTCACATAACACCACTAGAGACTAGACAACATTCATCTCATCAAAATATCGAACGAATACCAAATTCACATGACTACTAATAGCAAGACTTCTCCCTTGTCCTCAGGAACAAACGTAACTACTCACAAAGCATATTCATGTTCATAATCAGAGGGGTAATAATATGCATAAAGGATCTGAACATATGATCTTCCACCAATTAAACCAACTAGCATCAACTACAAGGAGTAATTAACACTACTAGCAACCTACTAGCACCAATCCCGGACTTGAAGACAAGAATTGGATACAAGAGATGAACTAGGGTTTTGAGATGAGATGGTGCTGATGAAGATGTTGATGGAGATTGCCCTCTCCTGATGAGAGGAGCGTTGGTGATGAGGATGGCGATGATTTCCCCCTCCGGGAGGGAAGTTTCCCCGACAGAACAGCTCTGCCGGAGCTCTAGATTGGATCCGCCAAGGTTCCACCTCGTGGCGGCGGAGTTTCATCCCGAAAAGTTGCTTCTGATTTTTTTTCTCAACGAAAGACTTCATATAGGAGAAGATGGTCATCGGAGAGCCACCAGGGGGCCCACGAGGTAGGGGGCGCGCCCTAGGGGGGGCGTCCCCCGCCCTCGTGAGCAGGGTGTGGGCCCCCCGGTCTTCATCTTTGGCGAGGATTTTTCATTATTTATTTTAAGGTGTTCCGTGGAGTTTCAGGACTTTTGGAGTTGTGTAGAATAGGTCTCTAATATTTGCTCCTTTTCCAGCCCAGAATTCCAACTGCCGGCATTCTCCCTCCTTATGTCAACCTTGTAAAATAAGAGAGAATAGCCATAAGTATTGTGACATAATGTGAAATAACAGCCCATAATGCAATAAATATCGATATAAAAGCATGATGCAAAATGGACGTATCAATAACCCATGCAGAAGGCTAGGATTGGCAGAGTCAGAACTATCGAATGAAGAACTCGTCAAGAGCACTCTTGTTGTAATCTTTTCGTTCAGAGAATGCCTGCCTTAATGGTTCATGGTATTGGCAGAATGATATACCACGGACCGCAAGACTATCACAAAAGGTTACTAATATCCTAAAGGTACAAGCAACACTATCAACATGAAGTAAGTAGGGTGAATCTCGGGTTCAGGAACCTAGAAATAGAATGCCTACTACTAAATGGCATCACGGTATGCTTTTGAGAATGATGGCCAGAATCATCACACTGGTGATACAAAACATGGCTGGATTACTAGGTGATTCTCTAATATGCCTGGGGTCATAATAATAGCTCCAACATATATGTCGAGGCAAAGGAGCAACTCAACCCATCAATTAGTATGGTTAATGTGGCCTAAAAGGACATCGGGGACAGGAGGAAAAGATTTGCAAATGCATTAGATTATTTAGAAACCTGGGATGACTCGGACAGCATAACAGTTGTAAATGGTTAAAAAGACTTAAGCGGAAGCATAAACATGTTGAGTTCAGAGAACTACAGATGAAAAAGGTTGAGAAGCCTGACTATCTACAAGACCCTCCCAAGGGTACAAGATCATAGCTGAGGTAACAGGCTAAACGTCGAAGTCCACGCCATACTACTAGTGAGACTGAACTCTCTTTGCAAAAACATAAATTAAGAAAACGTGAGTACAAATGTACCCAGCAAGACTTACATCAAAACTATCTACATATGCATCAGTATCAACAAAGGGGGTGGTGGAGTTTAACAGCGGAAGCCAGCTTTGACGTAGTGGCTATCCTGAACTATGACCGCAAGTAACTCTTTTGAGGTGGCGCACACGAGTCCACATATTCACCATATCAATACACCACTATGGATCCGCTCCCGTCTCCCTACGAGAAGGCCATCCATAGCAATCACGCTTATCTTGCGCATTTTAGAGTATCCACTTTCACTTGTTTATGAACTGTACAGGCAACCCAGAAGTCCTTTACCATGGACACGGCTATTCGAATAGATGATGTTAACCCTGCAGGGGTGTACTTCTTCACACAGGCTCTCGCCACTTACCACCATGTACATGTCGTGTATCTGGGCAACCTTCAAGCGGAAGCCTGGCGAGGGAGTCGGCCACGACCTGACTAACCACACAAGTCTCCAGTCCAGGTTTATCGCCTATTTGGGTTCCATCCGCAAGGAGATCCGACCGGGGTGTCACTCACGGCCCCAAATGATGTGTGCAGGGTTCCCAAGCCCAGCTCGACTGATGGATCTACGCTTGGTACTCCGTGCCATGGTGCCTAGTCTGTCCCAAGCCCACCTATATAGGGTGCCACTTGGTAGACTACTAACACAACCTACAAACATCAGAAACTAGTTGCAACTCCTGGACAGAGATCAGGTTGATTAATAAGTCAAGAGAGCTTGGAGTGCCCGGAGCCCAATGTGTGGTAGTAGCTGTTCATGGATCACAAACACAGAACTCAGTTCCTAAGGACGGTTTCAATGAGACAACCCACCATGTACTCCTACATGGCCTCTCACCGCTACCTTTACCAAATCGTGTTCACACACTTAGCTCTCAATAGTAGGACATGTTCACCACATTCCAATTCATTCCCGATGAATCATACCTGACTCAACTCTAAGCAGTAGCAGGCATGACAACAAGCACGAATGAGTAGGCACATCAGGGCTCAAACAACTCCTACTCATGCTAGTGGGTTTCATCTATTTACTGTGGCAATGACAGGTCATGCAAAGGAAAGGGGTTCAACTACCGCAGCATGTAATAGTTGAATCGTTGTTGTCCTAATGCAGTAAAAGAGAGCAAGAGCGAGAGAGTGGGATTGTATCGGAATGAACAAGGGGGTTTTGATTGCATGGCACTTCCGAAGATAGTATAGCTCTTCATCGGTGTCATCGATCACAATGTCGAAACCACATCTAGTGAGGGGGGGGGGACAATTACCGGCAACAGAGAGGAAACACAATCAATGCAATGCAAAAATATGATGCATGATCATGACATGGCAATATGTTGTCATTTGAGCTAATGCAACTAGCAATGATTTAAATGAAGTTGGTTTGAACCAAAGGTTCAAATTCAAACTCCATATGTGAAATTCAAATGGAATTTATTTGTTTTGTCCAATTCAGCAGCTATAAGTTGTGCTAACATGCATGAAAGTTCCATAAACAAATTCTTTGGATTTTTCTGATCATTTTTCATATATAACTCTTTTCAATCTGAGTTATAGATTATTTTCTATGATTTTTTGAAGTTTTAACTATTTTCTGGAATTTCCTGGTTATTGAAAATACCAGAAAAGCTTTATGGCGCCAGCAAGGTCAACAGTCACGTCAGCAGGTCAACTGACCCGGTCCAGGTCAAACCTGACCTGTCGGGCCAACTGATCAGTGATAGAGGTGCTAATCCCGCGTTGACTCGAGCTTTGACTTGATGCGGGGCCCATTGTCAGTGGCTGTGGGGTGGTTAGCTGGCACTGATTAGCACTAATCACGCGGCCACGTCGGCACGACCGGGGATTATCCACCGGCGACCTTGACAGACGGCGGAGTCACACTGGAATCGCTACTCCGGTGATGGTTTGATGCGCGGGAGGGCTCTGCGGGTTCCTGGCGTTGCGGCGCTTCTAGTGGTGGTGGCAGGCGGTGCTGGGGTGGCTGGGAACGACGGCGGCGAGCATGTCTGCGACGGCCGGAGTTCGGACGTTGACCGTTCCGATGTTGCAGGGCACGGCAGGAGCAACGGGTAGTTGCTACGGCCTTGTGGTGACGTGCTTGGTTTCGAGCTCAATTGGACGTGGCCACGGTGGTGAGGGGCTCAGGCGGCGGCGTGATTTGGTCGGCTACAGGGCGTAATGAGCTCGGGGAAGAGGGCGTTTCGACGCGAAAGCTCACAGTGGTTGCAGAGGGCATCGACGTGGGCTCGGGGAAGGCCAGATGGCGACGTATGGCTGGCGGCGATCTCAGCCGACCAAGGAGGAAAACAGCGGTGTTGGAGGTGCCGCAGAGATTCTAGCGCCGCGTGACTCGGTGGAGAGGATGAAGATGGTGAGGCGGAGACGCCTGGGATGGAGAGGGAGCGAGGGAGTGGCTGTGGCCGCGGCGGTGCATGGCGGCGCTCTCTGACGCGTTCTGGTCCGGGCGGGAGAGAGAGCACAGGAGAGGGAAGGCACGGAAGGAGAGTGAGGGGGTACGGGGTTGGCGCGTGGCGGCTCCAGGAGCCTCTTCTGTGTCGGCAGAAGCAGGAGGTGGCCGCACGGGTGCCAGCGCGCGGCGAGCACGCGCCCTCCTACCCACTGGCAGGAGGTGGAGGATGACTGACAGAGGGGCCAGTGGGCTGGGCCTCTGCTGGGCCGCCAGGTAAGCCCAGGTGAGGTTCCCCCCTCTCTATCATTTCTTTGATGTTTTCTATTTTCTGTAATTTGTTAGATTTGATTTGAAGCATCAAATCATTTAGAACTTTCAGTAAATTTTTATGTGAGCTCAGGAAACTAGTCCAAGGACACATGCAAACTTACAAAAATTATTTGAATTTTATCACTTATATAACAAAAATAAGTCCAACTCAAATATGTTATTGATTTAATTCAAAGGCCCAAAATAAATATTTTAAAGCCTCCAAAAATATTGGTTTGAATTTTATTCTTGCCAATATTTGTCAAGGTTTAACAGGAACATTTTCTTGGGCTTCTTTGAGAAGATTTTAATGTTGATCATTTTTAAAAGGTTTCTAAGGCTTTGAAAATTCCTCAATTCAAATTTCATTTGAATTTAAACATGATGACATGAAGATCAAGCAAAGACAACAGTGGTTGAGCTAGGGCTGTGACAGGATCACAACCCACATCTAGCATAGCAACATGGAGAAGGGTGTAGCTCTAACTTATGGAACACCAACATAGCTAAACTAGGCATGCTAGGCTAACATGTAAAGCATTTATATCATGTGGCAAAATAAGGCTATGCATCTGATGACCCACAAGTATAGGGGATCAATTGTAGCTCTTTTCGATAAGTAAGAGTGTCGAACCCAACAAGGAGCAGAAGGAAATGACAAGTGGTTTTCAGCAAGGTAATGTCTACCAGTGTTGAAATGATAAGTAATAGAGTAGTTTGATAGCAAGATAATTTGTAATGAGCAAATAACGATAATAGTACCAAAAGTGCAGCAAGGTAACCCAATCCTTTTGAGGCAAAGGGCAGGCCAAAACGGTCTCTTATGATAAGCAAAGCGTTCTTGAGGGTACACGGGAATTTCATCTAGTCACTTTCACCATGTTGGTTCGATTTGTGTTTGCTACTTTGATAATTTGATTTGTGGGTGGACCGGTGCTTAGGTGTTGTTCTTAATTGAACAAACCTCCTATTTATGATTAACCCTCCCGCAAGCACCGCAACTATGAGAAAAGTATTAAGAATACATTCTAACCATAGCATTAAACTTTTGGATCCAATCGGTCCCTTACGGAATAGCGCATAAATTGAGGTTTAAGCTTTTGTCACTCTCGCAACCCATCATCTAATTGCTACTCCACAATGCATTCCCTTAGGCCCAAATATGGCGAAGTGTCATGTAGTCGACGTTCACATGACAACACTAAGGTAATCACAACATACATACTATCAAAATATCAAACACACATCAAGTTCACATGATTACTTGCAACATGATTTCTCCCGTGAACTCAAGAACAAAAGTAACTACTCACAAATGATAAACATGCTCATGATCAGAGGGGTATTAAATAGTATATTGGATCTGAACATATAATCTTCCACCAAATAAACCATATAGTAATCAACACTACTAGTCACCCACAAGAACCAATCTATAGTTCCGGTAACAAGATTGAACACAAGAGATGAACTAGGGTTTGAGATGAGATGGTGTTATTGAAGATATTGATGGAGATTGCCCTCCCCAAGATGGGAGAGTTTTTGGTGATGATGATGACGATGATTTCCCCCTTCGGGAGGGAAGTTCCCCCGGCGGAATCGCTCCCCCGGAGGGCCAAAGTGCTCCTGCCCAAGTTTCGCCTTGAGACGACGGCGCTCCATCCAGAAAGTCCCCTCCTTATTTTTTCTAGGTCAAAATGACTTATATACTAGAAGATGGGCACCGGAGGTGGGCCTGGGTGAGCACAACCCACCAGGGCGCGCCTGGGCTCCCTGGTGCACCCAGGTGGGTTGTGCCCACCTGGTGGGCCTCCTCTGGTACTTATTTGCTCCAATATTCATCGTATATTCCATAAAATTTCTTCGTGAAGTTTTAGCCTGTTTGGAGTTGTGTAGAATAGGTATCCTCACGTAGCTTTTCCAGGTCCAGATTCCCAGCTGCCGAAATTCTCCCTCTTTGTGTGTACCCAGGCCCAGTCCTGATGGGGGGGCAGGGGGGCAGCCGCCCCGGGCCCCCGAGACAGAAGGGGCCCTAGATAAGTGTGTTTCTCTAAATCAAGCATGCAGTTATAAATAAATTAAAAAAACGATGTTCCATGTTCTGCCGTGCGTGGCCCGGCACAAGTAGATCGCTATAAGCACACAACAAGGACTCCTGAAATCTAAAATCTAGAGCGACGCATCACTGGCCGCCAATCACGGACGCCGCTCGCGCCGAAGACTTGCACAGATCTGGCACCCGGTGGGAGACGGTTCAATTGCGATTTTGCCTAATCGCTTCATGGGCTTACGACACCGTCGCCTTGCCTGATCACATCGCCATTAGTTCATCTCCTTGCAGCGAATGCAGCCACGACGGCCGCGAGGAACAGGCTAGGCGAACAGGATCCATGAGGCCACAGGGCCGCCCGGTGGCAGTCGATAGTGTTCCGCTGTTCGCGCAACCACGTTACGAATGGCAGAGAAGGTTAGCCTAATAGCATATAAGTGCCTTGATGATATACATAAATTCATAGATGACATTGATATTGCGTCTTTTTATTGCAACAGGACAATGATGAAGGACTGGATGGACACTGTTGAGTGATATATCTTATTCAGCTTGGTGCATTCGCATCTTGCGAGTTTGACTTTATATTCGGTAAGAAATATTTTTAGATAGCCCACCACTCACGCCGAATGGTTATTGATTGAGTACTGTTGTAGCTACTTACTAGTTTCGATTTACCAGTTGTTTGTTTAAATTTTGGCATGTTCATCTAATCTATATATATACATCGTGCAATTTTATCCATTGAGAAGAAATTGCTGGATTAGGGTTAATTAGTAACGTTGCATTTCAGAATGTTGTGATTTTAAGGTAATATGTATAAATTGTTCGATGCAATATTGATGCATTTGAAATGTTTTTGATAATATATTAGCATATTGGCTATTATGTCATCATTATATTAAAGGGCCCCTTATTTTATTTTCGCCCCGGGCCCCCAAAATGTCAGGACCGGCCCTGTGTGTACCTTGCAAATTATGAGAGAAAAGGCAGTAGAATTACTCCAAAAAGCATTATTATGTGTAAAAACATCCTAAATAACAGTAGGAAAACATGATGCAAAATGGACGTATCAGCATCTTAGTAGGATGTACCACACAACACTGGTGACAATACCTAATGAAGGAAGTAGAGAGAAAGAATAGGCGATATCAGATTGATCAAGGGGGTTTGCTTGCCTGGAAGAAGCAGATGCAGGAAAAAAGTAAATAATGGCAATGAAATGCAGCACAAAATGCATCTCATGGAAAAATGTGATGATCATGTGCTCTAATGCATTATTAGACATTTTAATTAAACAGGGGGAAATATTTGGGAATATTCCCCAAATTTAAACACTATTCTATATTGATCTAGATGCAAAATATCACGATTCATCATATTAGAGTGGTTTGTCATGCCTGCAAATGACATATTCCTATTCCTTATATTTTTCTGATCAATTTTCATATTTAAATTATTTTCATCTCGGTTATAGATTATTTTCTATGAGTTTGCAAAGTTTAATTGAATTTCTAGAATTTCATTATTTATTTTAATTCGCAATATTAATTGGATAATTGCTAAGTGTACCTAGAAAGTGCACCCAGCTGAGTGCTACATGTTGGGGAACGCAGTAATTTCAAAAAATTCCTACGCACATGCAAGATCATGGTGATGCATAGCAACGAGAGGGGAGAGTATTATCTACGTACCCTCGTAGACCGTAAGCGAAAGCGTTATGACAACGCGGTTGATGTAGTCGTACGTCTTCATGATCTGACCGATCCTAGTACCGAAAGTACGGCACCTCCACGATCTGCACACGTTCAGCTCAGTGACATCCCACGAACTCACGATCCGGCAGAGTGTCAAGGGAGAGCTTCGTCAGCACAACGACGTGATGGCGGTGATGATGATGCTCCCGGAACAGGGCTTCGCCTAAGCACCGCTACGATATGACCGAGGTGGATTATAGTGGAGGGGGGACCGCACACGGCTAAGAGATCAATGATCAACTTGTGTGTCTATGGGGTGCCCCCTCCCCCATATATAAAGGAGTGGAGGAGGGGGAGGGTCGACCCTCCTATGGCGCGTCCTACTCGGTCCTACTCCCACCGGGAGTAGGATTCCCCCCTTTCCATGTAGTAGGAGTAGGAGAAGGAAGGACGAAAGAGGGAGAAGGAAAGGGGGGCGCCCCCCTTCCTAGTCCAATTCAGACCAGAGGGGGAGGGGCGCACGGCCTGCCCTGGCAGCCCCTCATCTCTTTCCACTAAGGCCCATAAGGCCCATTAAACTCCCCGGGGGGTTCCGGTAACGCCCCGGTACTCTGGTATATGCCCGAACTTTACTCGAAACCCTTCCGATGTCCAAACATAGTCGTCCAATATATTGATCTTTATGTCTCGACCATTTCGAGACTCCTCGTCATGTCCGTGATCAAATCCGGGACTCCGAAATACCTTCGGTACATCAAAACACATAAACTCATAATATTGATCATCACCGAACGTTAAGCGTGCGGACCCTATGTGTTCAAGAACTATGTAGACATGACAGAGACATGTCTCCGGTCAATAACCAATAGCGGAACCTGGATGCTCATATTGGTTCCTACATATTCTACGAAGATCTTTATCGATCAAACCGCATAACGATATACGTTGTTCCCTTTGTCATCGGTATGTTACTTGCCTGAGATTCGATCGTCGGTATCTCAATACCTAGTTCAATCTCGTTACCGGTAAGTCTCTTTACTCGTTCCATAATGCAACATCCCGTAACTAACTCATCAGTCACATTGCTTGTAAGGCTTATAGTGATGTGCATTACCGAGAGGGCCTAGAGATACCTCTCCGACAATCGGAGTGACAAATCCTAATCTCGATCTATGCCAACTCAACAAACACCATCGGATACACCTGTAGAGCACCTTTATAATCACCCAGTTACGTTGTGATGTTTGGTAGCACACAAAGTGTTCCTCCGGTATCCGGGAGTTGCATGATCTCATAGTCATAGGAACATGTATAGTTATGGAGAAAGCAATAGCAATAAACTAAACGATCATCGTGCTAAGCTAACGGATGGGTCAAGTCAATCACATCATTCTCTAATTATGTGATCCCATTAATCAAATGACAACTCATGTCTATGGTTAGGAAACATAACCATCACTGATTCAACGAGCTAGTCAAGTAGAGGCAAACTAGTGACACTCTGTTTGTCTATGTATTCACACATGTACTAAGTTTCCAGTTAATACAATTCTAGCATGAATAATAAACATTTGTCATGATATAAGGAAATATAAATAACAACTTTATTATTGCCTCTAGGGCATATTTCCTTCAGTCTCCCACTTCCACTAGAGTCAATAATTTAGGTCACATCGTCATGTGATTTTAACACCAATAGTTCACATCTTTATGTGATTAGTTCACATCTCCATGTGACTAACACTCAAAGGGTTTACTAGAGTCCATAATCTAGTTCACATCGCTATGTGATTAACACCCAAAGAGTGATCATGTTTTGCTTATGAGAGAAATTTAGACAACGGGTCTGCCACATTCAGAGCCGTATGTATTTTGCAAATTTTCTATGTCTACAATGCTTTGCACGGAGCTACTCTAGCTAATTGCTCCCACTTTCAATATGTATCTAGATCGAGACTTAGAGTCATCTAGATCACTGTCAAAGCTTGCATCGATGTAACTCTTTACGATGAACTCTTTGTCACCTCCATAACCGAGAAACATTTCCTTATTCCACTAAGGATATTTTTGACCGATGCCCAGTGATCCACTCCTGGGTCACTATTGTACCCTCTTGCCAAACTTACGATGAGGCACACAATAGGTCTAGTACACAGCATAGCATACTTTATAGAATCTATGACTAAGGCATAGGGAATGAGTTTTCATTCTCTTTCTATTTTCTGCCGTGGTCGGGTTTTGAGTCTTTACTCAACTTTACACCTTGCAACACAGGTAAGAACTCCTTCTTTGACTGTTCCATTTTGAACTACTTCAAAATCTTGTCAAGGTATGTACTCATTGAAAATTTATCAAGCGTCTTGATCCATCTCTATAGATCTTGATACTCAATATGTATGTAGCTTCATCGAGGTTTTCCTTTGAAAAACTCCTTTAAAATACTCCTTTATGCTTTCGAGAAAATTTTACATTATTTCCGATCAACAATATGTCATTCACATATACTTATCAGAAATGTTGTAGTGCTCCCACTCAACTTTTTGTAAATACAGGCTTCACCGCAAGTCTATATAAAACCATATGCTTTGATCACTATCAAAGCATATATTCCAACTCCGAGATGCTTGCACCAGTCCATAGATGGATCGCTGGAGCTTGCTCACTTTGTTAGAACCTTTAGGATCGACAAAACCTTCTGGTTGCATCATATACAACTCTTCTTTAAGAAATCCATTAAGGAATGCAGTTTTGACATCCATTTGCCAGATTTCATAAAATGCGGCAACTGCTAACATGATTCGGACAAACTTTTAAGCATCGATACGAGTGAGAAAATCTCATCGTAGTCAACACCTTGAACTTGTCGAAAACATTTTTCGACAATTCGAGCTTTGTAGATAGTAACACTACTAACAGCGTTCGTCTTCCTCTTGAAGATCCATTTATTCTCAATGACTCACCGATCATCGGGCAAGTCAATCAAAGTCCATACTTTGTTCTCATACATGGATCCCATCTCAGATTTCATGGCCTCAAGCCATTTTGCGGAATCTGGGCTCATCATCGCTTCCTCATAGTTCGTAGGTTCGTCATGGTCAAGTAACATGACTTCCAGAACAGGATTACCGTACCACTCTGGTGCGGATCTTACTCTGGTTGACCTATGGGGTTCGGTAGTAACTTGATCAGAAGTTTCATGATCATCATCATTAGCTTCCTCACTTACTGGTGTAGGAATCACTGGAACTGATTTCAGTGATGAACTACTTTCCAACAAGGGAGCAGGTACAGTTACCTCATCAAGTTCTACTTCCTCCCACTCACTTCTTTCGAGAGAAAATCCTTCTCTAGAAAGGATCCATTCTTAGCAACGAATATCTTGCCTTCGGATCTGTGATAGAAGGTGTACCCAACAGTTTCTTTTGGGTATCCTATGAAGACACATTTCTCTGATTTGGGTTCGAGCTTAGCAGGTTGAAACTTTTTCACATAAGCATCACAGCCCCAAACCTTAAGAAACGACAACTTAGGTTTCTTGCTAAACCACAATTCATATGGTGTCGTCTCAGCGGATTTAGATGGTGCCCTATTTAACGTGAATGCAGCTGTCTCTAATGCATAACCCCAAAACAATAGTGGTAAATCGGTAAGAGACGTCATAAATCACACCATATCTAATAAAGTACGATTATGACGTTCGAACACACCATTATGCTGTGGTGTTCCAGATGGCGTGAGTTGCGAAACTATTCCACATTGTTTCAAATGAAGACCAAACTCGTAAATCAAATATTCGCCTCCACGATCAGATCATAGAAACTTTATTTTCTTGTTATGATAATTTTCGACTTCACTCTGAAATTCTTTGAACTTTTTGAATGTTTCAGACTTATGTTTCATTAAGTAGATATACCCATATCTGCTCAAATCATCTGTGAAGGTCAGAAAATATCGATACCCGCCGCGAGCCTCAACACTTACCGGATTGCATACATCAGTATATATTATTTCCAATAAGTCAGTTGCTCACTCTATTGTTCCGGAGAATGGAGTCTTAGTCATCTTGCCCATGAGGCATGGTTCGCAAGCATCAAGTGATTCATAATCAAGTGATTCCAAAAGTCCATCAGCATGGAGTTTGTTCATGCGCTTTACACCAATATGACCTAAACGATAGTGCCACAAAGAGGTTGGACTATCATTATTAACTTTGCATCTTTTGGCTTCAATATTATGAATATGTGTATCACTATGATCGAGATTCAATAAACCATTCACCTTGGGTGTATGACCACAGAAGGTTTTATTCATGTAAACGGAATAACAATTATTCTTTGACTTAAATGAATAACCATATTGCAATAAACATGATCCAATCATATTATGCTCAACACAAACACCAAATAACATTTATTTTAGGTTCAACACTAATCCAGAAGGTAAAGGGAGTGTGCGATGGTGATCTTATCAACCTTGGAATCATTTCCAACACACATCGTCACCTCGTCCTCAACTAGTCTTTGTTTATTTTGCAACTCCCGTTTCGAGTTACTACTGTTAGCAACTAAACTAGTATCAAATACCGAGGGGTTTGCTATAAACACTAGTAAAGTACACATCAATAACATTTATATCAAATATACCTTTGTTCACTTTGCCATCCTTCTTATCCGCCAAGTATCTAGGGTAGTTCCAGTTCCAGTGACCATTCCCTTTGTAGTAGAAGCACTCAGTTTCAGGCTTGGGTCTAGCTTTGGGCTTCTTTATGGGAGTGGCAACTTGCTTTGCCATTCTTCTTGAAGTTCCCTTTCTTTCCCTTGCCCTTTTACTTGAAACTAGTGGTCTTGTCAACCATCAATACTTGATGCTTTTTCTTGATTTCTACCTTCGTCGATTTGAGCATCGCGAAGAGCTTTGGGAATCATTTCCGTTATCCCTTGCATATTATAGTTCATCATGAAGTTCTAGTAACTTGGTGATAGTGACTAGAGAACTCTGTCAATCACTATCTTATCAGGAAGATTAACTCCCACTTGATTCAAGTGATTGTAGTACTCAGACATTCTGAGCACATGCTCATTCATTGAGCTATTCTCCTCCATCTTGTAGGCAAAGTACTGTCAGAGGTCTCATACCTCTTGACACGGGCATGAGTATGAGATACCAATTTCAACTCTTGGAACATCTTATGTGCTCCGTGGCGTTCAATTTTTTTTGAATTCCCGGTTCTAAGCCGTAAAGCATGGTGCACTAAACTATCAAGTAGTCATCATACCGAGCTTGTCAAACATTCATAACATCTGCACCTACTCCTGCAATAGGTCTGTCACCTAGCTGTGCATCAAGGACATAATTCTTCTGTGCGGCAATGAGGATAATCCTCAGATCACGGACCTAGTCCGCATCATTGCTACTATCATCTTTCAACATAGTTTTTCTCTAGGAACATATCAAAAATAAATGGGGAGCTACATCGCGAGCTATTGATCTACAACATAGTTATGCAAATACTATTAGGACTAAGTTCATGATAAATTAAAGTTGAATTAGTCATATTACTTAAGAACTCCCACTTAGATCGACATCCCTCTAGTCATCCAAATGATCACGTGATCCAAATCAACTAAACCATGTCCGATCATCACGTGAGATGGAGTAGTTTTTAATGGTGAACATCACTATGTTGATCATATCTATTATATGATTCACGCTCGACCTTTCGGTCTCCGGTGTTCCGAGGCCATATCTGCATATGCTAGGCTCGTCAAGTTTAACCCGAGTATTCTGCGTGTGCAAAACTGGCTTGCACCCGTTGTATGTGACCGTAGAGCTTATCACACCCGATCATCACATGGTGTCTCGGCACGACGAACTGTCGCAACGGTGCATACTCAGCGAGAACACTTATACCTTGAAATTTAGTGAGAGATCATCTTATAATGCTACCGCCGAACTAAGCAAATAAGATGCATAAAAGATAAACATCACATGCAATCAAAATATGTGACATGATATGGCCATGATCATCTTGTGCTTTTGATCTCCATCTCCAAAGTACCGTCATGATCTCCATCGCCACTGACATGACACCATGATCTCCATCATCTTGATATTTATCAATGTGTCGTCACATGGTCGTCTCGCCAACTATTGCTTTTGCAACTATTGCTATCGCATAGCGATAAAGTAAAGCAATTATATGGTGCTTGCATCTTATGCAATTAAAGAGCCAACCATAAGGCTCCTGCCAGTTGCCGATAACTTCAATAAAACATGATCATCTCATACAACAATATATATCTCATCATGTCTTGACCATATCACATCACAACATGCCCTGCAAAAACAAGTTAGACGTCCTCTACTTTGTTGTTGCAAGTTTTATGTGGCTGCTACGGGTTGAGCAAGAACCGTTCTTACCTACGCATCAAAAACCACAACACGCTATAGTGATTGCTTTTTGATCTTCTAAAAGAACCATGGTCATTGAAACCGATGCAACTAAAGCTGGAGAAACAGACACCCACTAGCCACCTGTGTGCGAAGCATGTCGGTAGAACTAGTCTCGCGTAAGCGTACACGTAATGTCGGCCTGGGCCGCTTCATCCAACGATGCCATTGAATCAATAATCAACTAGTGACGGCAAGCAATATGTATATACCCACGCCCACAACTCCTTTGTGTTCTACTCGTGCATATAACATCTACGCATAAACCTGGCTCTGATGCCACTGTTGGGGAACGCAGTAATTTCAAAAATTTCCTACGCACATGCAAGATCATGGTCATGCATAGCAACGAGAGGGGAGAGTGTTGTCTACGTACCCTCGTAGACCGTAAGCTGAAGCGTTATGACAAAGCGGTTGATGTAGTCGTACGTCTTCACGATCCGACTGATCCTAGTACCGAAAGTACAACACCTCCGCGATCTGCACACGTTCAGCTCGGTGACGTCCCAGGAACTCACGATCCAGCAGACTGCCGAGGGAGAGCTTCGTCAGCACAACGACGTGATGACGGTGATGATGATGCTACCGGAACAGGGCTTCACCTAAGCACCGCTACAATATGACCGAGGTGGATTATAGTGGAGGGGGGCACCGCAAACGGCTAAGAGATCAATGATCAACTTGTGTGTCTATGGGGTGCCCCATCCCCCGTATATAAAGGATGGAGGAGGGGGAGGGCCGGCCATCCTATGGCGCGCCCCATGGGGAGTCCTACTCCCACCGGGAGTAGGATTCCCCCCTTTCCATGTAGTAGGAGTAGGAGAAGGAAGGACGAAAGAGGGAGAAGGAAAGGGGGGCGCCCCCCTTCCTAGTCCAATTCGGACCAGAGGGGGAGGGGCGCACGGCCTGCCCTGGCAGCCCCTCATCTCTTTCCACTAAGGCCCATAAAGCCCATTAAACTCCCCGGGGGGTTCTGGTAACACCCCGGTACTCCGGTATATGCCCGAACTTTACTCGGAACCCTTCCGATGTCCAAACATAGTCGTCCAATATATCGATCTTTATGTCTCGACCATTTCGAGACTCCTCGTCATGTCCGTGATCAAATCCGGGACTTCGAACTACCTTCGGTACATCAAAACACATAAACTCATAATACCGATCATCACTGAAAGCTAAGCGTGCGGACCCTACGGGTTCGAGAACTATGTAGACATGATCGAGACATGTCTCCGGTCAATAACCAATAGCGGAACCTGTATGCTCATATTGGTTCCTACATATTCTACGAAGATCTTTATCGGTCAAACCGCATAACGATATATGTTGTTCCCTTTGTCATCGGTATGTTACTTGCCCGAGATTCGATCGTCGGTATCTCAATACCTAGTTCAATTTCATTACTTACAAGTCTCTTTACTCGTTCCGTAATGCAACATCCTGTAACTAACTCATTAGTCACATTGCTTGCAAGGCTTATAGTGATGTGCATTACCGAGAGGGCCCAAAGATACCTCTCCACAATCGGAGCGACAAATCCTAATCTCGATCTATGCCAACTCGACAAACACCATCGGAGACACCTGTAGAGCACCTTTATAATCACCCAGTTACATTGTGACATTTGGTAGCACACAAAGTGTTCCTCCGGTATCCGGGAGTTGCATGATCTCATAGTCATAGGAACATGTATAGTTATGGAGAAAGCAATAGCAACAAACTAAATGATCATCGTGCTAAGCAAACGGATGGGTCAAGTCAATCACATCATTCTCTAATGATGTGATCCTGTTAATCAAATGACAACTCGTGTCTATGGTTAGGAAACATAACCATCATTGTTTCAACGAGCTAGTCAAATAGAGGCAAACTAGTGACACTCTATTTGTCTATGTATTCACACATGTACTAAGTTTCCGGTTAATACAATTCTAGCATGAATAATAACATTTATCATGATATAAGGAAATATAAATAACAGCTTTATTATTGCCTCTAGGGCATATTTCCTTCACTACAGAGGCTGACAAGTGAGTCCATTGAGCTGAGTCAACAGCCCAGTCACCAAAAAAATAGTTTGACCATTATTGGTCAAACTTGACCAGTGGGTCCCACTGGTCAATGACTGCTTATTTTAACAGTGTTTAGGTTATTAAATAAGGAGGTGGGGCCCTATTGTCAGTGTCTCAGGGGTTAATTAAGTTTTACTCCCTCCGATCCTTTTTAGTCTACATATAAATTTTGTCTGAAGTCAAAGCATCTCTACTTTGACCGAATTTATAGAAAAAAGTATTAACATTTACGATGCCAAATCAATTTTGATAGATTCATTACGAAATTTAGTTTCATGGGATATATATTTGGTATGGTAGATATTGATATTTTTTAATATATATTTGGTCAAACTTTGCAAAGTTTGACTTGACCCAAATCTAATATGCGGCGTAAAAAAGGACCGGAGGGAGTACAGTTGTGGGGCCACAAGTTAGTGGATGTTAGTGGCCGGATTACTGCCTAATCTAATGGCCCGGGCCCGCATGTTAGTGGCCCAGCTAGAGTTAAAAGGGGGCGGTGCGTGATGTCGATTGTACTACGTCGGTATTTCTCCAAAGAGGAAGGGATGATGTAGCACAACTACGGTAGGTATTTCACTCAGTTACGAAACCAAGGTATCAATCCAGTAGGAGAACCAAGCAACACTATGTAAACGTGATACATCTCCAACGTATCTATAATTTTTGATTGTTCCATGCTATTATATTATATGTTTTGGATGTTTTATATGCATTAATATGCTATTTTATATTATTTTTGCGACTAACTTATTAACCTAGAGCCTAGTGCCAGTTTATGTTTTTTTGCCTTATTTTTGAGTTCTACAGAAAAGGAATACCAAATTGAGTCCAAACGGAATAAAACTTTCGCGATGATTTTTCTTGGACCAGAAGACATCCGTAGCACTTGGAGATGAAGTCAGAGGAGTCCTGAGGTGACCACAAGCCTCAAGGGCACACTGTTGGGGATATAACTATTAGGTATGACCCGCCATGGAGGGGCCGGGTCATGCCATTGGCGGGTTAAAGATGAAGAGGCCCGATAAGGGCAAAGAAGACATGAAGATGGCGGTTCATAGAGCAAGACTATTGAAGGCCCAAGACCCGGAGGCAACTTGAGGCCCAAAGGGATGTGCCGCCATATGTTTAACTTGTCCTGTAAGGCAAGCTTATTTACAAATCGAGCCGGTCACGTTTGTGTGAGCCGACCGGGACTCTGTAAGCCGCCGGGCATCAACCTGTATATAAAGGGGTGACCCGGCAGCGAGTTAACTCAAGTAACACTCAATCGAGAACTAGGTCAAGCGTATTCGCTCCCTGGTAATTCAAACCCAATAAATACAACGTAAAGCAAGAGTAGGCTTTTACCTCATTGAGAGGAGCCGAACCTGGGTAAACTCTTTGTGTCCTTTGTCCCGTTCAACCCCTTTAAGCTAACCTCGTTGCGATGGCTCCACACCTAAGTCCTTTAGCTAGGACATCTGCCGTGTAAAGTCCTTGAAGGGCATCTTTGCAGGGAACAAGGGATACGCGGTAGGCCGGATGACCAAGAGCCGTGGCGGCAAACTCTACATCGACGATGCTGGCTGGGGGCCCGAGGCCGGCTCAATTGAGTATGGGTATCGAGTCCCCTTCGGCGGAATCCACGTCTTCATCGGCAAGATCGGCGAGTCGGAGCTTGAGCCGGACACCTGCACCGACATCATCGATACGGCTCAGCGTGCACGACCCGCCAAGGTTAAAGCCACGGTGAGGCACGCCTTTGTTGGTTTTATCCACGGGGCGGATCTTGAGGAAGGATCTGTATCCCACGGAGAGACGGCCATCTACTATGATGATGAGTCCTTGATAACCCACAAGTATAGGGGATCAATTGTAGCCTCTTTCTATAAGTAAGAGTGTCGAACCCAATGAGGAGCTAAAGGCAGAACAAATATTCCCTCAAGTTCTATCGACCACCGATACAACTCTACGCACGCTTGACGTTCGCTTTACCTAGAACAAGTATGAAACTAGAAGTACTTTGTAGGTGTTTTTGGATAGGTTTGAAAGATAATAAAGAGCACGTAAATAAAAAGTAGGGGCTATTTAGGTAAAGACACAACTAAGTTAGTTTTAGTAGAGAGCTTGTTGTTACGAGAAAGTTATTTGTCCCTAGGCAATCGATAACTAGACCGGTAATCATTATTGCAATTTTATTTGAGGGAGAGGCATAAGCTAACATACTTTCTCTACTAGGATCATATGAACTTATGATTGGAACTCTAGCAAGCATCCGCAACTACTAAAGATCATTAAGGTAAAACCCAACCATAGCATTAAAGTATCAAGTCCTCTTTATCCCATACGCAAACAACCTACTTACTCGGGTCTGTGCTTCTATCACTCACGCCACCCACCATAAGAAAATCATGAACATATTGCAAAACCTACAGCAGGAATCCCTCACGCTTGCGCGACACGGAGAGCACCATAGGACAGCACCAATAATAAAACATGCAACTCAAACCGATCTTGATCATCAAATAACCCATAGGAAAAAACGGATCTACTCCAACATCATAGGATAGCCATACATCATTGGGAAATAATATATAGCGTTGAGCACCATGTTTAAGTAGAGATTTCAGCGGGTAAAAGAGGGGTTACACCGCTGCATAGAGGGGGGAAGAGTTGGTGATGACGGCGGTGAAGTTGTTGGTGAAGATTGCGGTGATGATGATGGCCCCCGGTGGCACTCCGGTGCCACCAGAAGCGAGGGATAGAGAGCCCCCCTCCTCCTTCTTCTTCCTTGACCTCCTCCGTAGATGGGAGAAGGGTTTCCCCTTTTGTCCTTGGTATCCATGGCTTGGGAGGGGCGAGAGCCCCTCCGAGATTGGATCTGTCTCTCTGTCTCTCTCTGTTTCCGCGTTCCCAGATTCTGCCCTTTCACCGTTTCTTATATTCTCAGAGATCCGTAACTCTGATTGGGCTGAAATTTTAACACGATCTCTATCTGGATATTCGCTTTATTGCGGCGAAAGAAGGGCATCAACCGCCTTACGGGGTGGCCACGAGGGTCAGGGGCGCGCCCCCTGCCTCGTGCCTCCCTCGGGCACCGTCTCGCCTAGATTTTTCTTCCCAAAAATCATATATATTCCAAAAAAATATCCGTCGGGTTTTATCCCGTTTGGACTCCGTTTGATATGGATATTCTGCGAAACAAAAAACATGCAACAAACAGGAACTGGCACTGGGCACTGGATCAATATGTTAGTCCCAAAAATAGTATAAAAAGTTGCCAAAAGTATATGAAAGTTGTAGAATATTGGCATGGAACAATCAAAAATTATAGATATGATGGAGACGTATCAGTCCTCAACTAGTGAGACCAATTCAATGTATCAATTGCAAGACGGCGGGCTTGGGGGCTATTCTGATGGCAACAGTATTCCGGACCCTTAGAGCCACCGAACAGGGTCACGATCTTCATGGCCGGCACACAATCGGTGCTCAATTCCTGAACCGCGGCGGCTATGACTTCCTGCTCAACAGCTGCGGCGACGGCCGGGGTGAGCGGCTCTGTGCGCCCGCCGGCTCAAGTCTTATCTGAGCTCTTAGATGCTTTGGCAACCTTATTAGCAACAGAGAGGTAACCCCGGAGACTCAAGCACAACATAATATGGATGTTGTGAAGCTGCGGGATGAGATAGCTCAGGCCAAGGAGGAGCTTAATGCTGAGAATACTAGGATGGTGATAGAACGAGCCACCCTGGATGCTGCGTCACAACGGATTCAAGCAAAAAAATCCGGTTAAGCTTGGATCAGAATGCATCTAACGTCGTTCTACGAAGGAGGCACCAAATTCGTTTACCTTTAGAGTACGATGCGAGGAATCTTTTCAACATGCCTGGGGCTGGACCAAGTAATTCACCTGAGGTAAACCGGGTTGTTGAGGCACCCATGACCGGGGTGACGGTTCAACCACATGTTATAGACCCGCCTCATATGAATTTAACCCCACCTCAGCAGGTACTGACACCGCTGGGTAATTTTTTCTAACCCTTTGGATAACATGATTACTGCGGAATCGCGGCTGGCAGCTATTCCCGTTGAAGGCGAGTCTCCTACCGCAATGGAGATACGAAGGGCAGGGGAGCTTCTTCAGACATCAGTAGCTCAGCAGACAGCTTACTCATACAACCATGATCAGATTCATTCGACTCCACGCCCTAGTCGGAGTTATAGCCGGCACATTGAGTCGCCGGCGGTTTCGAGCAGTGAGCGGCGCAGTAACCAGCCTCGTGGGCGTGACCCGCCATATGCTGATAACCATGCTCAGGTTTTGGTGGACCAGGCCAGGGCACGTTGGGAGATTGAGCTGGCGGCTCAGTTAGCAGCTCATCAGCAACCTCAGCTTAACCCCTCGATGTCTGTGGAGGCTGGGATGATTTCTAGAACCCTTGGGGTGCGTGCCTAGTGCTGGCTTTGCGTAATGAGCGCCTGCCCAAGGATTTTAAGGGCCCCACAAGGTGCCCAATTACACAGCGGATCAACCCCCAGAGGCTTGGATTGAGAGCTATGAGCTAGCCATGGAGATGTTGGATGTCGATGATGCTGTGTGCGCTAAGTATTTCACCATGATGTTGGATGGGCCGGCTCGCACCTGGTTAAAGGGGCTGCCCCTAACTCCATCAGGTCATGGACCAAATTGAATACACGCTTTATTCAAAATTTCAAGGACACATGCAAGCAGCCTCTGTCGATTCTTGATTTAGACACTTGTATCCAGAACGAGGGTGAGTCAACCGCCCATTGGGTATGCCGAATTTCGACTATTATCCACTCATCGGATAGCATCAACGCCGGCTCAGCCATCCCGATTTTGGAGAAAAAATGACAGTTCCTTCCCCTCAAACAGAAGTTGGGGCGGCTTAAGCGCAACTGCAATGATATGGGAGATCTCATGGCGGCTCGTGTCAAATACGTCGACTCTGATAATACTAAGGACCCTGAGTCTGACGAGGAGAAGGCTGGTAAGGGGAAGAAGAACAGCAATGCAAAGGGACAACAACACAGTATGGTGGGTCAAGGTAACAATGGTAAGCGCAAGCAAACTAATGGCGGTTTAGACTTTGTGGCCAATACCAACATGCAGAATAGCAATCAGCATCGTGAGGGAAAGACGCCAATGCCCTGGTTTGGTGGGCCAAAGTTTAACCTTGAGGCGATAATGAATCAGCCTTGCCCAAAGCACGGTTCTCAAGATAAGTCGGCCTCTCATCTATGGAAAGATTGCTTCATCACGAGGGAGTATAGAAATTCCGGTTTTTATCACGATAATCATGGCCCGCAGGGTGGGTCAGGGTCCGGCTCTCACGAGCCCGAGTTTGGAGGGGGCGGCTCAAACTCTGGATTTCAAGGCCAGGGCATTCAAGGTGGTTTCAATCAGCAGCCTAGTCAAGCTAATCAACAACAGTAGTCTAGGTATTAGAGTAATCCAAAGCAGCTAAATAGTGGGCAATATCATTTTTTCACCACGAGCTTGTGCAAGCGAGATCAGAAGGTTCATAAACGGGCGGTGAGCGCGGTTGAGCCGACTGTCCCTCGATACTTACGATGGTTAGAGTAACGCATTGTATGGAGCCATGAGGATCATCCACCCCGGGTTGACAACTTGGGTCAGCTAGCTTTGGTGGTTGCTTCTCAGGTTGGAGGTTACAAATTCACGAAGGTGCTTATGGATGGCGGCAGTAGTATCAATATCCTTTACTATGATACTTTTCGCCGTATGAATTTGATTGACAAAGATCTTAAGCTGTCTTCTACTGTTTTTCATGGGGTGGTGCCCGGTAAGTTGCATATCCGGTGGATAAGATAGCTTTGGAAGTGGCTTTTGGGAATGAACATGACTACAGGGCTGAAACATTAACTTTTGAAGTGGTCAAGATCAAGAGTCCTTACCATGCTTTGTTTGGAAGACCAGCTTATGCAAAATTTACGGCCCGGCCTTATTATGTCTATCTGCAGCTTAAAATGTCGGGTCGTAAGGGTACCATCACGGTGCATGGCGACAGGAAGATAGCTTTGGAGTGTGAATAGGGCGATGTTGCCTATGCTGAGCCTGTTTGTGGAACAGAGGAGTTGAAGTTCTACAAAGATAATGTTGACCCGGCGGATATGACCCTGTTGAAGAAGACAACCACAGAGCATGACCCTTTGTTGAAGTTTAAGTCGGCAAGATGAAACCAAGCAGGTTGATTCTATTCCTGGCGACTCGTCCAAGCAGCTCAGTATCAGTGCCAATATGGATTCGAAGTAGGAAAGTGCGCTCATCAAGTTCATCAGTGAGAACCGGGACATCTTTGCATGGAAGCCTTCAGACATGCCAGGTGTACCAAGGGAACTCGCTGAGCACACTCTCAATGTTGATTCAAAGTTTAAGCAGGTCAAGCAATTCCTTCGTCGTTTTAATGAAGAGAGGTGCAAGGCCATTGGTGAAGAAGTGGCCCGGCTCTTAGCGGTCGGGTTTATTATTGAAGTTTTTCATCCTGAATGGTTGGCTAATCCGGTGTTGGTACTAAAGAAAAATGGCACTTGGCGTATGTGTGTGGATTACACTAATCTTAACAAAGCCCATCCAACTGATCCTTTTGCTCTCCCTCGTATCGATCAGATCATTGATGCTACGGCGGGTTGTGAGGGTTTGAGTTTTTTGGATGCTTATTCTAGTTATCATCAGATCAAGATGCCAGTTAAGGACCAGGAGAAAACAGCTTTCATCACTCCTTTTGGAGCCTTCTATTACGTGTCTATGCCTTTTGGGCTCAAGAGTGCCTATGCGACTTATCAACATTGTGTTCACAATTGCCTCCACAACCAGATTGGACGTAATCTTCATGCTTATGTGGATGATATCGTTGTGAAATCCAGGAAGAAGGAGACCTTGTTAGATGATTTGAAGGAGATGTTTGACAACCTCCGGGTTTACAAGATGATGCTTAACCCGACCAAGTGTGTCTTTGATGTGCCAGCTGGTAAGCTGTTGGGTTTTTTGGTTTATGAGAGAGGCATTGAAGCTAACCCAGAGAAAATTAAGGCTATCACTTCTTTGGCTAAGCCGGCATGTATCAACGACGTCCAGCGTTTGACGAGTCGTATTGCAGCTTTAAGCCGGTTTATAAGCCGCCTAGGAGAAAAGGTTATCCCTCTGTACTAGATGATGAAGAAAACATATCACTTTGTCTGGAGTGATGCTGCCAATCAAGCATTTGAGGCGCTGAAAAATAGTTGGCTGAGCTGCCTGTTCTGGCAGCTCCCATTGATAAGGAACCCTTGCTTTTATATGTGGCTGCTAATAGCAGAGCCGTCAGCGTAGCGGTTGTTGTGGAGAGGAAGGAGTCAGGCAAGGAATATCCGGTTCAACGGCCGGTTTACTATGTCAGTGAGGTATTAATTGAATCTAAGCAAAGGTACCCACATTGGCAGAAGCTAGTTTATGGAGTGTTCATGGCTAGTCATAAGTTGAAGCAGTATTTCCTTGGTCATCCCATCACTGTGGTCAGTTCTGCTCCTTTAGGGGATATTATCCAAAACAGAGAAGCTACAGGCCGGGTGGCCAAGTGGGCCGCTGAACTTGGGCCCCATGGTTTAAAGTATATGCCTCGGACAGCTATTAAGTCTCAGTCGCTTGTGGATTTCATCAATGACTGGACAGAGTTGCAGATGCCTGAGGAGAAGCCTGGTAATAGATATTGGACTATTCATTTTGATGGATCCACGCAGTTGGAAGGCTCGGGGGCTGGAGTCATTTTGACTTCCCCACGAGGTGATAATTTTATTATGTTTTAAGGCCGATGTTTCCTTGTACTAATAATGCAGTTGAATATGAGGCTTTACTCCATGGTCTTCTAATGGCTAAAGAGATGAATTTAAGTCGGCTGAGGTGTTTTGGCGATTTAGATCTGGTGGCTTAGCAAGTCTCAGGATCTTGGGATTCCAAAGACCCGTTCATGGCGGCTTATCGCCGGGCGGTTGATGCTATTGCTGGTCATTTAAAGGGTTATCAAGTGGAACATGTTGATCGCAGGAAAAATGAGGCGACTGATGCTTTAAGCTGGTTGGGGTCTTAGCGTAGGCCGGTACCACCTAATGTTTTTCTTGATATTCTGAATAACCCTTCAGTCAAATTGGCTGCGGAGGAGGACCCGACTATTCCTGACCCGGAGGCATAGTTGGTGTCGGCTCTCCATGCTATTCCAGATTGGACAGTTCCGTATTTGGCTCATATGACCCAGGGTGAGTTACCTGAGGATGAAACTTTGGCTAGGCAAATAACCCGGCGGTCTGCTACCTCTTGAGCATGCGTTGGTTTTCCCTTGAAGAGGAAAGGGTGATGCAGCAAAGTAGCGTAAGTATTTCCCTGAGTTTTTGAGAACCAAGGTATCAATCCAGTAGGAGACTACACGCAAGTTGCCTAGTACCTGCACAAACAAACAAGAACCTCGCAACCAACGCGATAAAGGGGTTGTCAATCCCTTCATGGTCACTTACGAGAGTGAGATCTGATAGAGATAATAAGATAAATATTTTTGGTATTTTTCTGGTATAGATTGGAAAATAAAGATTGCAAAATAAACGACGACAAAAATAGCTAGTTGATGGGAAACTAATATGATGTAAAGTAGACCCGGGGGCCATAGGTTTCACTAGTGGCTTCTCTCAAGATAGCATGTATTACGGTGGGTGAACAAATTACTGCTGAGCAATTGATAGAAAAGCGCATAGTTATGACGATATCTAAGGCAATGATCATGAATATAGGCATCACGTCTGTAACAAGTAGACCAAAACGATTCTGCATCTACTACTATTACTGCACACATTGACGGCTATCCAGCATGCATCTAGAGTATTTAGTTCATAAGAATGGAGTAACGCTTTAGGCAAGATGACATGATGTAGAGGGATAAACTCAAGAAATATGATATAAACCCCATCTTTTTATCCTCGATGGCAACAATACAATATGTGCCTTGCTGCCCCTGCTGCCACTGGGAAAGGACACCGCAAGACTGAACCCAAAGCTAGGAACTTCTCCCATTGCAAGAAAGATCAATCTAGTAGGCCAAACTAAACCGATAATTCGAAGAGACTTGCAAAGATATCAAATCATGCATATAAGAATTCAGAGAAGAATCAAATAATATTCATAGATAATCAAGTTCATAAACCCACAATTCATCGGATCTCGGCAAACACACCGCAAAAAGAGTTACATCGAATAGATCTCCAAGAAGATCGAGGAGAACTTTGTATTGAGATCCAAAGAGAGAGAAGAAGCCATCTAGCTAATAACTATGGAACCGATGGTCTATGGTAAACTACTCACACATCATCGGAGAGGCTATGGTGTTGATGTAGAAGCCATCCGTGATCGAATCCCCCTCCGGCAGATCACCGGAAAAGGCCTTGACATGGGATCTCACGGGTACAGAAGGTTACGACGGTGGAAAAGGTGTTTCGTGGCTTTCCCCGAAGGTTTTAGGGTATAAGAGTATATATAGGCGAAAGAAATAGGTCGATGGAGCTGCGAGGGGCCCACGAGGGTGGGGGCACGCCTGGCCCCCTGGGCGTGCCCTCCTACCTCGTGGCCGCCTCACTGCTTCCTTAACGTCCACTCCAAGTCTCCTGGATCACGTTTGTTCCAAAAAAGATCCTCGCGAAGGTTTCATTTTGTTTGGATTCCGTTTGATATTCCTTTTCTACGAAACACTGAAATAGGCAAAAAACAGCAATTTGCACTGGGCTTTCGGTTAATAGGTTAGTCCCAAAAATAATATAAAAAGGTATATTAAAGCCCATTAAACATCCAAAACAGATAATATAATAGCATGGAACAATCAAAAATTATAGATACATTGGAGACGTATCAAGCATCCCCAAGCTTAATTCCTGCTCGTCCTCGAGTTGGTAAATGATAAAAACAGAATTTTTGATGTGGAATGCTACCTAGCATAATTTTCAATGTAATTCTCTTTATTGTGGCATGAATATTCAAACTCGAAAGATTCAAGACAAAAGTTTAATATTGACATAAAAATAATAATACTTCAAGCATACTAACAAATTAATCATGTCTTCTCAAAATAACATGGCCAAAGAAAGCAATCCCTACAAAATCATATAGTCTGGCTATGCTCTATCTTCATCCAACAAAATATTTAAATCATGCACAACCCCGATGACAAGCCAAGCAATTGTTTCATACTTTTGATGTTCTCAAACTTTTTCAATCTTCACGTAATACATGAGTGTGAGCCATGGATATAGTATTATAGGTGGAATAGAATGGTGGTTGTGGAGAAGACAAAATGGAGAAGATAGTCTCACATCAACTAGGCGTATCAACGGGCTATGGAGATGCCCATCAATAGATATTAATGTGAGTGAGTAGGGATTTCCATGCAACATATGCACTAGAGCTATAAATGTATGAAAGCTCAACAAAAGAAACTAAGTGGGTGTGCATCCAACTTGCTTGCTCACGAGGACCTAGGGCATTTTGAGGAAGCCCATCATTGGAATATACAAGCCAAGTTCTATAATGAAAAATTCCCACTAGTATATGAAAGTGACAATATAAGAGACTCTCTATCATGAAGATCATGGTGCTACTTTCAAGCACAGGTGTGGAAAAAGGATAGTAACATTGCCCCTTCTCTCTTTTTCTCTCATTTTTTGTTTGGGCCTTTTCTTTTTTATGGCCTCTTTTCCTTTTTTTTCTTTCTTTCGTCTGGAGTCTCATCCCTACTTGTGGGGGAATCATAGTCTCCTTCATCCTTTCCTCACTGGGACAATGCTCTAATAATAATTGTCATCACACTTTTTTTACTTACAACTCGATACTTAGAACAAAATATGACTCTACGTGAATGCCTCCGGTGGTGTACCAGGATGTGCAATGAATCAAGAGTGACATGTATGGAAAATTATGAATGGTGTCTTTGCCACAAAAACGATGTCAACTACATGATCATGCAAAGCAATATGACAATGATGGAGTCTGTCATAATAAACGAAACGGTGGAAAGTTGCATGGCAATATATCTCGGAATGGCAATGGAAATGCCATAATAGGTAGGTATGGTGGCTGTTTTGAGGAAGGTAAATGGTGGGTTTATGGTACCGGCAAAAGTTGCACCGTACTAGAGAGGCTAGCAATGGTGGAAGGGTGAGAGTGCGTATAATCCATGGACTCAACATTAGTCATAAAGATTTCACATACTTATTGCAAAAATCTATTAGTTATCGAAACGAAGTATTATGTGCATGCTCCTAGGGGGATAGATTGGTAGGAAAGACCATCACTCGTCCCCGACCGCCACTCATAAGGAAGACAATCAAAAAAAAATCATGCTCCAACTTCATCACATAACGGTTCACCATACGTGCATGCTACGGGAATCAAAAACTTTAACACAAGTATCTCTAAAATTCACAACTACTCCCTCCGTTCCTAAATATTTGTCTTTCTAGACATTTCAAATGGACTACCACATACGGATGTATGTAGACATATTTTAGAGTGTAGATTCACTGATTTTGCTCCGTATGTAGTCACTTGTTGAAATGTCTAGAAAGACAAATATTAGGAACGGAGGGAGTACTCAACTAGCATGACTCTAATATCACCATCTTCATATCTTAAAACAATCGTAAAGAATCAAACTTCTCATAGTATTCAATGCACTTTATATGAAAGTTTTTTTATCATACCCATCTGGAATGCCCATCATATTAGGATTAATTTCATAACCAAAGCAAATTATCATGCTATTCTAAAATACTCTCAAAATAATATAAGTGAAGCATGAGAGATCAATAATTTCTACAAAATAAAATCACCACCGTGCTCTAAAAAATATAAGTGAAGCACTAGAGCAAAATTATCTAGCTCAAAAGATATAAGTGAAGCACATAGAGTATTCTAATAAATTCAATTCATGTGTGTCTCTCTGATGTCTACTACATAACCTTCTTCTTGTAGACATTGTTGGGCCTCCAAGTGCAGAGGTTTGTAGGACAGTAGCAAATTTCCCTCAAGTGGATGACATAAGGTTTATCAATCCGTAGGAGGCGTAGGATGAAGATGGTCTCTCTCAAGCAACCCTGCAACCAAATAACAAAGAGTCTCTTGTGTCCCCAACACACCCAATACAATGGTAAATTGTATAGGTGCACTAGTTCGGCAAAGAGATGGTGCAATATGGATAGTAGATAATAGTTTTTATAATCTGAAAATATAAAAAAGCAAGGTAACTAATGATAAAAGTGAGCATAAATGGTATTGCAATGATAGGAAACAAGGCCTAGGGTTCATAGTTTCACTAGTGTAAGTTCCCTCAACAATGATAACATAAGTGGATCACATAACCATCCCTCAATATGCAACAAAGAGTCACTCCAAAGTCACTAATAGCGGAGAACGAACGAAGAGATTATGGTAGGGTACGAAACCACCTCAAAGTTATTCTTTCCAATCAATCCGTTGGGCTATTCCTATAAGTGTCACAAATAGCCCTAGAGTTCGTACTAGAATAACTCCTTAAGACACAAATCAATCAAAACCCTAATGTCACCTAGATAATCCAATGTCACCTCAAGTATCCTATGATTATACGATATGCGTCACACAATCTCAGATTCATCTATTCAACCAACATAAAGGGCCTCAAAGAGTGCCCCAAAGTTCTACCAGAGAATCATGACGAAAACATGTGCCAACCCCTATGCATAGGTTCATGGGCAGAACCCGCAAGTTGATCACCAAAACATACATCAAGTGAATCACGTGGTATCCCACTGTCACCATAGATACGCACGGCAGGACATACATCAAGTGTTCTCAAATCTTTAAAGACTCAATCCGATAAGATTACTTCAAAGGGGAAACTCAATTCATTACAAGAGAGAAGAGGGGAAGGAGAAACATAGGATCCAACTATAATAGCAAAGCTTGTGATACATCAAGATCGTGCCAAATTAAGAACACGAGAGAGAGAGATCAAACACATAGCTACTAGTACATACCCTCAACCCCGAGGGAGAACTACTCCCTCCTCGTCATGGAGAGCACCGCGATGATGAAGATGGCCACCGGAGAGGGATTGCCCCATCCGGCAGGGTGCCGGAACAGGTCTAGATTGGCTTTCGGTGGCTACGGAGGCTTTTGGCGGCGGAACTCCCAATCCATTGTGCTCTCGGATGTTTTTAGGGTATATGGAGATATATAGGCGGAAGAAGTACGTCAGGGGGGGCATGAGGGGCCCACGAGGGTGGAGGGCGCGCCCAGGGGGGTGGGCGCGCCCCCCTACCTCGTGGCCTCCTCGAAGCTTCCCTTACGTGCACTTCAAGTCTTCTGGGCTTCTTTCCTTCCAAAAATCGGTTCCGTGAAGTTTCAGGTCAATTGACTCCGTTTGGTTTTCCTTTTCTTCGAAACGCTAAAACAAGGTAAAAACAGAAGCTGGCACTGGGCTCTGGGTTAATAGGTTAGTCCCAAAAATGATATAAAAGTGTATAATAAAGCCCATAAACATCCAAAACAGTAGATAATATAGCATGGAGCAATCAAAAATTATAGATACGTTGGAGACGTATCAGAATCCCCAAGCTTAATTCTTGCTCGTCCTCGAGTAGGTAAATGATAAAAACAGAATTTTTGATGCGGAGTGCTACTTAGCATAATTTTAATGTAATTCTTCTTAATTGTGGTATGAATATTCAGATCCGGAAGATTCAAGACAAAAGTTCATATTGACATAGAAAATAATAATACTTCAAGCATACTAACAAAGCAATTATGTCTTCTCAAAATAACATGGCTAAAGAGAGTTATCCCTACAAAATCATATAGTCTGGCTATGCTCTATCTTCACCACACAAAATATTAAAATCATGCACAACCCCGATGACAAGCCAAGCAATTGTTTCATACTTTTGATGTTCTCAAACTTTTTCAATCTTCACGCAATATATGAGCGTGAGCCATGGACATAGCACTGTAGGTGGAATAGAATGGTGGTTGTGGAGAAGACAAAAAAGGATAGTCTCACATCAACTAGGCATATCAACGGGCTATGGAGATGCCCATTAATAGATATCAATGTGAGTGAGTAGGGATTGCCATGCAACGGATGCACTAGAGCTATAAGTGTATGAAAGCTCAGTAAAAGAAACTAGTGGGTGTGCATCCAACTTGCTTGCTCACGAAGACCTAAGGCATTTTGAGGAAGCCCATCATTGGAATATACAAGCCAAGTTCTATAATGAAAAATTCCCACTAGTATATGAAAGTGACAACATAGGAGACTCTCTATCATGAAGATCATGGTGCTACTTTGAAGCACAAGTGTGGTAAAAGGATAGTAGCATTGCCCATTCTCTCTTTTTCTCTCATTTTTTTATTTGGGCCTTTTTCTCTTTTTTATGGCCTCTTTTCTTTCTCTTTTTTATTTGGGCTTATTTGGCCTCTTTTATTTATTTTTCGTCCGGAGTCTCATCCCGACTTGTGGGGGAATCATAGTCTCCATCATCCTTTCCTCACTGGGACAATGTTCTAATAATGATGATCATCACACTTTTACTTTTCTTACAACTCAACAATTACAACTCAATACTTAGAAAAAAATATGACTCTATATGAATGCCTATGGTGGCTGTTTTGAGGAAGGTATATGGTGAGTGTATGATACCGGCGAAAGGTGCGCGGTATTAGAGAGGCTAGCAAAGGTGGAAGGGTGAGAGTGCGTATAATCCATGGACTCAACATTAGTCATAAAGAACTCATATAATTATTGCAAAAATCTACAAGTTATCAAAACAAAGTACTACATGCATGCTCCTAGGGGGATAGATTGGTAGGAAAAGACCATCGCTCGTCCCCGACCGCCACTCATAAGGAGGACAATCAATAGATAAATCATGCTCCGACTTCATCACATAACGGTTCACCATACGTGCATGCTACTGGAATCACAAAATTCAACACAAGTATTTCTCAAATTCACAACTACTCAACTAGCATGACTCTAATATCACCATCTCCATATCTCAAAACAATCATCAAGCATCAAACTTCTCTTAGTATTCAATACTCTATATGAAAGTTTTTACTATTCTTGGATGCCTAGCATATTAGGATTATTTAAGCAAATTACCATGCTATTTAAATCTCTCAAAATGATATCAGTGAAGCATGAGAGTTCATCTATTTCTATAATACCACCACCGTGCTCTAAAAAGATATAAGTGAAGCACTAGAGCAAACGACAAACTACTCCAAAAGATATAAGTGAAGATCAATGAGTAGTCGAATAATTATGCAACTATGTGAAGACTCTCTAACATTTAAGATTTTCAGATCTTGGTATTTTATTCAAACATCAAGCAAAAATAAATAAAATAAAATGACTCTCCAAGCAAAACACATATCATGTGGCAAATAAAAATATAGCTCCAAGTAAAGTTACCGATGAATGAAGTCGAAAGAGGGGATGCCTTCCAGAGCATCCCCAAGATTAGGCTCTTGCTATCCTTGAATATTACCTTGGGGTTCCTTGGGCATCCCCAAGCTTAGGCTCTTGCCACTCCTTATTCCATATTCCATCGAATCCTTACCCAAAACTTGAAAACTTCACAACACAAAACTTAACAGAAAACTCGTAAGCTCTGTTAGTATAAGAAAATAAATCACCACTTCAAGGTACTGTAATGAAATAATTCTTTATTTATATTGGTGTTAAACTTACTTTATTCCAACTTCTTTATGGTTTATAAACTCTTTTACTAGCCATAGATTCATCAAAATAAGCAAACAACACACGAAAAAACAGAATCTGTCAAAAACAGAACAGTCTGTAGTAATCTGGATCAAACGTATACTAATGAAACTCATAAAATTCTCAAATAAATTTATGGACCTGAGGAATTTATCTATTAATCATATTCAAAAAGAATTAACTAAATAGCACTCTCCAATAAAAAAAATGGCAGCAATTCTCGTGAGCGCTAAAGTTTCTATTTTTTTACAGCAAGATCAACAAGACTTTCCCCAAGTCTTCCCAACGGTTCTACTTGGCACAAACACTAATTAAAAGCATAAAACCACATCTAAACAGAGGCTAGATGAATTATTTATTACTAAACAGGAACAAAAGTTAAGGAACAAGAATAAAATTGGGTTGCCTCCCAACAAGCGCTATCGTTTAACGCCCCTAGCTAGGCATGATGATTTCAATGATGCTCACATAAAGGATAAGAATTGAAACATAAAGACAGCAACATGAAGAATATTACTAGCACATTTAAGTCTAATATACTTCCTATGCATAGGGATTTTGTGAGCAAACAACTTATGGGAACAAGAATCAACTTGCATCGGAAGGTAAAACAAGCATAACTTCAAAACTTTAAGCACATAGAGAGGAAACTTGATATTGTTGCAATTCCTACAAGCATATGTTCCTCCCTCATAATAATTTTTAGTAGTATCATGAATGAATTCAACAATATAACCAGCACCTAAAGCATTCTTTTCATGATCTAAACGCATATAAATTTTACTACTCTCCACATAAGCAAAATTCTTCTCATTCGGAATAGTGGGAGTATCATAAGAGACTCGAATACTATAAATTATTTCCACATTAAAAGATTAATGTTCAGAAAAAGGGTAATCATAATCATGACAAGTTTTATAAATATAATCATCACTACTTTTTATAGCATATGTATCATCACAATAATTATCATAAGTAGGAGGCATGCTATCATCATAATAAATTTGCATATCAAAACTTGGGAGACTAAAAATATCATCTTCATTAAACATAGCATTCCCAAGCTTGGGACAAACATTAATTTCAGAAAATATATTCTCAAATATGTCATCCTCATCAAACATAGCATCCCCAAGCTTGGGCCTTTTCGTATCATAATCATAATCACTTTCATCATCAATAGTATGGATAGCACCAATAGTATATAGCAATTATCATATTCTTCCAAGCAAGTGCCAAAAAGATTTTCAAGATCATAAGAAGTATCATTATCTTCCACAATTATATTTTCATGAGGCACAATAGTAATAGGAGCGGCATTATTTGTGGGAGATATCTTTTTACCTCTCTTCCTTTTTCTTTTCTTCTTATTCACCACATCATGTGTGGGTTCAATCCTCTTTTGGAGCTCCTTATTAATGAGATTGGTTGAATAGGAGGCTCTTCCTCGTTACCTGATTCGTCATAAGAAATAATAGGAGGGTATTGGGAAGTCTCTTCCCTTTCATTAGTATTCTCTTCATCTTCTATTTGCTTTTTTTTCTTTATGTAATTGGCAATATAAGGATTTTCAATGCAATTCACCGCACAATACATATAAATTTTCTCTAGATCAAAATCAAGAAATCTATCAAGATTAAACTTTGGAATACCCTCAGTTATACGTTTCATTTCCTCATACCCCAAAAGAAGACTAAGCTCTTTATGATGCTCAAGGGTAATCAAATTATCACAATTTTGGGATACGATTCGGTCATGAAACAATTTGCATTGGAGATATAAATGACCATGTTCATTGCAAAGTTCACAAGGGGTGCGAAAAATATTGAATTTTTCAGCACAATCATCAAGACTTTCTTGCAACAACTTAGTTTCTAAGTACTTATGCCTCTTGCAATATCTATCTTCCCTATTTGGTGTGTACTTACAAACCCAATGTACTCCACAAAAATTGACATGTTTATAGGAGACATTTTCATCATAACTAGTGCAATCATCATTAGTATCATGGATATTCAAAGAATTCGTACTAACAACATTGCAATCATGCTCATCATTCAAAGATTTAGTGCCAAACATTTTATAGATTTCTTCTTCTAGCACTTGAGCACAATTATCCTTTCCATCATACTCATGAAAGATATTCAAAAGATGAAGCATATGAGACAAACTTAATTCCATTTTTTGTAATTTTCTTTTATAAAATAAACTAGTGATAAAACAAGAAACTAAAAGACTCGATTGCAAGATCTAAAGATATACCTTCAAGCGCTAACCTCCCCGGCAACGGCGCCAGAAAAGAGCTTGATGTCTACTACACAACCTTCTTCTTGTAGACGTTGTTGGGCCTCCAAGTGCAGAGGTTTGTAGGACAGTAGCAAATTTCCCTCAAGTGGATGACCTAAGGTTTATCAATCCATAGGAGGCGTAGGATGAAGATGGTCTCTCTCAAGTAACCCTTCAACCAAATAACAAAGAGTCTCTTGTGTCCCCAACACACCCAATACAATGGTAAATTGTATAGGTGCACTAGTTCGGCGAAGAGATGGTGATACAAGTGCAATATGGATAGTAGATAATAGTTTTTGTAATCTGAAAATATAAAAACAGCAAGGTAACTAATGATAAAAGTGAGCATAAACGGTATTGCAATGATAGGAAACAAGGCCTAGGGTTCATAGTTTCACTAGTGTAAGTTCCCTCAACAATGATAACATAATTGGATCACATAACCATCCCTCAACATGCAACAAAGAGTCACTCCAAAGTCACTAATAGCGGAGAGCGAACGAAGAGATTATGGTAGGGTACGAAACCACCTCAAAGTTACTCTTTCCAATCAATCCGTTGGGCTATTCCTATAAGTGTCACAAACATCCCTAGAGTTCGTACTAGAATAACACCTAAAGACACAAATCAATCAAAACCATAATGTCACCTAGATACTCCAATGTCACCTCAAGTATCCGTGGGTATGATTATACGATATGCGTCACACAATCTCAGATTCATCTATTCAACCAACACAAAGGACCTCAAAGAGTGCCCCAAAGTTCTACCGGAGAATCATGACGAAAACGTGTGCCAACCCCTATGCATAGGTTCATTGGAGGAACCCAAAAGTTGATCACCAAAACATACATCCAGTGAATCACGTGGTATCCCATTGTCACCACAGATACGCATGGCAAGACATACATCAAGTGTTCTCAAATATTTAAAGACTCAATCCGATAAGATTACTTCAAAGGGGAAACTCAATTCATTACAAGAGAGAAGAGGGGGAGGAGAAACATAGGATCCAACTATAATAGCAAAGCTCGCGATACATCAAGATCGTGCCAAATTAAGAACACGAGAGAGAGAGAGAGAGATCATAGCTACTAGTACATACCCTCAGCCCCGAGGGGGAACTCCTCCCTCCTCATCATGGAGAGCACCGGGATGATGAAGATGGCCACCGGAGAGGGATTGCCCCCTCCGACAGGGTGCCGGAACGAGTCTAGATTGGCTTTCGGTGGCTACAGAGGCTTCTGGCGGCAGAACTCCCGATCTATTATGCTCTCGAATGTTTTTAGGGTATATGGGGATATATAGGCAGAAGAAGTACGCCAGGGGGCCATGAGGGGCCCACGAGGGTGGAGGGCGCGCCCAGGGGGGTGGGCGCGCCCCCTACCTCGTGGCCTCCTTGAAGCTTCCCTTATGTGCATTTCAAGTCTTCTGGGCTTCTTTCCTTCCAAAAATCGGTTCCGTGAAGTTTCAGGTCAATTGGACTCCGTATGGTTTTCCTTTTCTTTTAAACCCTAAAACAAGGTAAAAACAGAAATTGACACTAGGCTCTAGGTTAATAGGTTAGTCCCAAAAATGATATAAAAGTGTATAATAAAGCCCATAAACATCCAAACAGTAGATAATATAGCATGGAGCAATCAAAAATTATAGATACGTTGGAGACGTATCACTCTCCCAAAAGGGTATGTAAAGCAAGGATGATTGTGGCAAACTAAAAATGAAAGACTCAAATCATACAAGACGCTCCAAGCAAAACACATATCATGCGGTGAATAAAAATATAGCCTCAAGTAAAGTTACTGATAGACGAAGACGAAAGAGGGGATGCCTTCCGGGGCTTCCCCAAGCTTAGAATTTTGGTTATCCTTGAATTTTACCTTGGGGTGCCTTGGGCATCCCCAAGCTTAGACTCTCGCCACTCCTTGTTCTAAAATCCATCAAATCTTTACCCAAAAACTTGAAAACTTCACAACACAAAACTCAACAGAAAATCTCATGAGCTCCGTTAGTATAAGAAAACAAATCACCACTTTAAGGTACTGTAATGAACTCATTATTTATTTATATTGGTGTTAAACCTACTGTATTCCAACTTCTCTATGGTTCATACCCCTCGATACTAGCCATAGATTCATCAAAATAAGCAAACAACACACGAAAATCAGAATCTGTCACAAACAGAACAATCTGTAGTAATCTGTAGGTTTCGAATACTTATGTAACTCCAAAAATTCTACAAAATTAGGACGACCTGAGTAATTTGTATATTAATCTACTGCAGTTGGAATCAGTATTTTATCGCTCTCTGGTTAAAAATGAAAATTATTCTCGTGAGCGCATACTTTCTGTTTTTTCCAGCAAGATCAAATAACAATCATCCAAGAAGATCCTAAAGGACTAATTAAAACATAAAAAACACAATCATAACAGAGTATAGATTATTTATTCATTACTAAACAGGAACAAAAAGCAAGGAGCAAAAATAAAATTGGGTTGCCTCCCAACAAGCGCTATCGTTTAACGCACCTAGCTAGGCATAAAAACAAGAATAGATCTAGGTATTGTCATCTTTGGTATGCAATCCATAAGTGGCTCTCATAATAGATTAATAAGGTAATTTAATTTTATTCCTAGTAAAGTGTTCCATTCCTTTCCTTAATGGAAATTGGAATCTAATATTTCCTTCTTTCATATAAATAATTGCACCAATCGTTCTAAGGAAAGGTCTACCGAGAATAATAGGACAAGTAGGATTGCAATCTATATCAAGAACAATAAAATCTACGGGCACATAATTCATATTTGCAAAAATAAGAACATTAATTCTTCCCATAGGTTTCTTAATGATGGAATCCGCAATATTCAAATTTAAAGAACAATCATCAAATTTACGGAAACCTAGCACATCACACAAAGTTTTTGGAATCGTGGAAACACTAGCACCTAAATCACATAAAATATAGCATTCGTGATCTTTAATCTTAACTTTAATAGTAGGTTCCCACTCATCATAAAGTTTTCTAGGGATAGAAACTTCTAATTCAAGTTTTTCTTCATAGGATTGCATTAAAGCTTCGACGACATGTTTAGTGAAGGCTTTGTTTTGATCATAAGCATGAGGAGAATTTAGCATGGATTGAAACAAGGAAATACAATCTATCAAAGAGCAATTATCATAATTAAATTCATTGAAATCCAAAATGGTGGGTTCATTTCTATGTAAAGTTTTGACCTCTTCAATCCCACTTTTACCAATTTTTGCATCAAGATCTAAAAACTTCGAATCATTGGGACGCCTTCTAATTAAAGTTGATTCATCTCCAGTACCATCTTTATCAAGATTCATATTGGCAAACAAAGATTTAATAGGAGACACACCAATCACTTTTAGATCTTCATCATTATTATCATGAAAACTAGAAGAACACACTTTTACAAAGCAATCTTTCTTAGCACGCATCCTAGCGGTTCTTTCTTTGCACTCATCAATGGAAATTCTCATGGCTTTGAGAGACTCATTGATATCATGATTAGGTGGAATAGATCTAAGTTTAAAGAATCAACATCAAGAGAAATTCTATCCACGTTCCTAGCCAACTCATCAATCTTAAGCAATTTTTCTTTAAGCAAAGCATTGAAATTCTTTTGCAAATTCATAAATTCTTTAACACTAGTGTCAAAATCAGAGGGCATCTTATTCAAATTTCCATAAGAGTTGTTGTAGGAATTACGATAATTATTAGAGTAATTACTAGGGAACGGCCTAGAATTAAAGTGTCCTCAATATGTGTTGTTACCAAAATTGTTCCTACCAGCAAAATTCACATCCATAGATTCATTACTATTCTCAATCAAAGTAGACAAAGGCATATCATTAGGATCAGAAGAAACACTTTTATTAGTAAACAATTTCATAAGTTCATCCATCTTTCCACTCAAGACATTATTCTCTTCTATTGCATGAACCTTTAGATCTTTCGGTGTGCCATTGAGAATAATTAACCATAATATTATCTAGGAGTTTAGTAGCTTCTCCTAAAGTGATTTCCATAAAAGTGCCTCCCGCGGCCGAATCTAAAAGATTTCTAGAAGCAAAATTCAATCCAGCATAAAAATTCTGTATAATCATCCATAAATTCAAACCATGTGTAGGGCAATTATGTTCATTAATTCCATCCTCTCCCAAGCTTGTGCAACATGCTCATGATCAAGTTGCTTAAAATTCATAATATCGTTTCTAAGAGAGATGATCTTAGCGGGAGGAAAATACTTAGAGATAAAAGCATCTTTGCACTTATTCCAAGAATCAATACTATTTTTAGGCAAAGAAGAGAACCAAGTTTTAGCATGATCTCTAAGCGAAAATGGAAATAGCTTCAATTTAACAATATCATCATACACATCTTTCTTCTTTTGCATATCACATAAATCAAAAAGCTATTTAGGTGGGTAGCGACATCTTCACTAGGAAGGCCAGCAAATTGATCTTTCATGACAAGATTCAGCAAAGCAGTATTAATTTCACAAGATTCAGCATCGGTAAGAGGAGCAATCGGAGTGCTATTAAAATCATTGTTGGTATTGGTAAAGTCACATAATTTAGTATTATCTTGAGCCATCGTGACAAACAATCAATCCAACACACAAGAAAACAAGAGGCAAGCGAATAGAAGGCGAACGGAAAAGAGGCGAATAAAACGGCAAGGGTGAAGTGGGGGAGAGGAAAACGAGAGGCGAATGGAAAATAATGTAATGCGAGGGATAAGAGTTTGTGATGGGTACTTGGTATGTCTTGACTTGTGCTTAGATCTCCTCGGCAACGGCGCTCGAAATGGCTGGTTGACGGTAGATCAAATCTTGACTTGACTTGGTGCAAATCTACCCGGCAACGGTGCCAGAAATCCTTCTTGCTACCTCTTGAGCATGCGTTGGTTTTCTCTTCAAGAGGAAAGGGTGATGTAGCAAATTAGCGTAAGTATTTCCCTCAGTTTTTGAGAACCAAGGTATCAATCTAGTAGGAGACTACACACAAGTCGCCTAGTACCTGCACAAACAAACAAGAACCTCGCAACCAACGCGATAAAGGGGTTGTCAATCCCTTGACGGTCACTTACGAGAGTGAGATCTGATAGAGATAATAAGATAAATATTTTTGGTATTTTTGTGGTATAGATTGGAAAATAAAGATTGCAAAATAAACGGCGACAGAAATAGCTAGTTGACGGGAAACTAATATGATGTAAAGTAGACCCGGGGGCCATAGGTTTCACTAGTGGCTTCTCTCAAGATAGCATGTATTACGGTGGGTGAACAAATTACTGTCGAGCAATTGATAGAAAAGTGCATAGTTATGATGATATCTAACGCAATGATCATGAATATAAGCATCACGTCCGTAACAAGTAGACCGAAACGATTCTGCATCTACTACTATTACTCCACACATCGACCGCTATCCAGCATGCATCTAGAGTATTAAGTTCATAAGAACGGAATAACGTTTAGGCAAGATGACATGATGTAGAGGGATAAAATCAAGCAATATGATATAACCTCCATCTTTTTATCCTCGATGGCAACAATACAATACGTGCCTTGCTGCCCCTACTGTCACTGGGAAAAGACACCGCAAGATTGAACCCAGAGCTAAGCACTTCTCCTATTGCAAGAAAGATCAATCTAGTAGGCCAAACTAAACCGATAATTCGAAGAGACTTGCAAAGATATAAAATCATGCATATAAGAATTCAGAGAAGAATCAAATAATATTCATAGATAATCAAGTTCATAAACCGACAATTCATCGAATCTCGGCAAACACACCGCAAAAAGAGTTACATCAAATAGATCTCCCAGAAGATAGAGGAGAACTTTGTATTGAGATCCAAAGAGAGAGAAGAAGCCATCTAGCTAATAACTATGGACCCGAAGGTCTATGGTAAACTAATCACACATTATCAGAGAGGCTATGGTGTTGATGTAGAAGCCCTCCGTGATCGAATGCCCCTCCGGCAGATCGCCAGAAAAGGCCCCAAGATGGGATCTCACGGGTACAGAAGGTTACAACGGTGGAAAATGTGTTTTGTGGCTCTTCCCGAAGGTTTTAGGGTATAAGAGTATATATAGGCAAAATAAATAGGTCAGTGGAGCTGCGAGGGGCCCACGAGGGTGGGGGCGTGCCTGGCCCCCCTGGGCGCACCCTCCTACCTCGTGGCCGCCTCACTGCTTCCTTGACGTCCACTCCAAGTCTCCTGGATCGCGTTTGTTCCAAAAAAGATCCTCGCGAAGGTTTCATTCCGTTTGATATTCCTTTTCTGCGAAAGACTGAAATAGGCAAAAAAACAGCAATTTGCACTGGGCTTTTGATTAATAGGTTAGTCCCAAAAATAATATAAAAAGGGTATATTAAAGCGCATTAAACATCCAAAACAGATAATATAATAGCATGGAACAATCAAAAATTATAGATACGTTGGAGACGTATCACGGTCTAAGTAAATGACCATTGCCAATGGCGAGTTACACTGATGTAGTGTCACAGGGGTGTTTTAGCGCTGCATTTCTCCTGAGGAGGGCCGTGAGATTCTACAAGAGATTCATTAAGGAGATTGTGGCCATCATGCCGGCTCTAAGTCTCTCGTGGCTAAGGATTTTCATCATGGGTTTTATTAGCTGATGGCTCATGCTGATGTAGAAGATTTGGTTAGCAAGTGCGATGGCTGTCAGAAATTTTCCAGACATGCTCATGTGCTGGCTCAAGAATTAAGGATGATTCGGATCACTTGGTCATTTGTATTCTGGGGGCTGGATATGGTGGGACCTTTCAAGAGGTCCAAAGACAAAAATACCCACCTCTTGGTGGCGGTTGATAAATTTACGAAGTGGGTTGAAGCAGAGCCGGTCGACAAGTGTCATGCGGCAACTACGGTTCATTTCATCAAAAGGGTGATTTTCCATTTTGACTACCCTCATAGCATCATAACTGATAATGGTACTAATATGTACAAGGGTGGTATGAAAGAATTCTATCAATAAGAGTATATTCATCTTGATGTTTCATTAGTGGCTCACCCCCAGTCCAATGGTCATGCTGAAAGAGCCAATCAAGAAATCTTGAGAGGTATAAAGCCCTGGCTTATGGTCCCTTTGTAGAGGACGCCAGGTTGTTGGGTTGAGAAGTTACCCTCAGTGCTTTGGAGTATCAATACTACCCCTAACTGATCCATGGGTTATACATCTTTCTTCATGGTTTATGGAGCAGAGGTGGTTCTTCCCATTGACATCCATCATGACTCACCCCGCATGGCGGCTTATGTTGAAGCTGATAATGAAAAGGCACGTCAGGATGATCTTGACCTCCTGGATGAGGAGCGTGACCTTGCGATGGCTCGTTCAGCAATCTACTAGCAAGATTTGTGTTGTTATCATAGCCGCCAGGTTATAACCTGGACCTTTCAAGAAGGTGACTTGGTGCTCCGGCTCATCCAGGATCAAACAGATATGCACAAATTATCCCCGCCTTGGGAAGGGCCTTTTGTGGTCAGCAAAAACCTGAACAACGGGTCATAATACCTCATTGATATTCATGACCACAAGGACTCATGCACATCAGAGGAGGAGACCCGCCAGCCTTAGAACATTGCGCATCTTCGGCCTTATTACACTTGAACCACTGGTTCTCATGTTGTACATATTTTCATCAATGTATAAATTATGATCGGTGTAATAAAGCCGGCATCCCTGATAATTGAGGGCCTCTGTCATTTCATTTCTGAGTATCTGAGTCTTTATTGTCCGTTCATAAGATTATTTGGGGGCTTCCTACCCATTGAGCATAGCTGTGACTACCCTTTTGATCCGGCCTACATGCCTTGTTACAAATTACATGGGGGCTTCCTGCTTATTGAGCATAGTTGTGACTACCCTTTTGATCCAGCTTATACGCCTTTTTGCAAATGACTTGGGGGCTTCTTGCCCAAGTTAAAAGGTCACCAAAGAGAACTTGCTGAAGTGCGCAATTCAAACATAGGTATCCTGCCTTGATGGCTTGTTATGGGTTACTTGGGGGCTTCCTGTTCAATGAACATAGCTTTGTTTACCCTCATGATCGGCTTGGATGCCAGGTGTATTCGCCAAAATTCCGGGTTATCTTGCCTGTATGTCCTTGTCACTCCGCCCAAGTAATCTTGGAATGACCCGCCGTATTCTCAACAGTCAATCTTGTAAAAGACCCTGAACTTGTTGAGGTTAAAACGATGATTGGTCATGTGAGGGCCGAATTACAGAGTTGAATGAAGGATTAACTTAGTGGCCGTGCTGCCCATGAAAGCACTTGAAATTTCATCTTGGCGGCCTATGAAAAGCCTTGTTTTTTCTGATTTGTTATTTTCTGAACATTGTTTTGGGTTCATATCCTTGTCCCATATTAACATATGGTTTAAAACAATTAAGGCCACTCATATTTGAGCATATTTGGGGTTTTGATAACCCGTTCTAGCATTGGACGTTAAGTCGCCAATATACTTGATTGTGCAGTTGGAATTATGCACTTACGAATATTTGGGTTGTCACCCTCACTGGATGCGGCGATATAATCCGACAATTTGAGCCAATCTTCCAGATATGTTTGTGAATTGTGGGATGAATAGGCGAGGTTTGATAACCCACCTTGGTTATAGACTTTAAAGTCACCAAACAAATTTTATATGGACATCATGACCTACCCTGGCGTGAACCGCCAGGGCACATGTTATTTACTTGTGTGCATGGAATATGATAATATGACCTACATGATTGATAATATTATGAGCATAAGCAGTAGATCTTCAACATCAGATCGGTGGTTTAAAGTATTATGCAAATAAAGATGCTCGATGGCATGGCCGATCATTGTTTTCAGCTAACCTATTACAAGGCGTTAGACAGCCCAAAAGAATAAGTGTTTTTCTGTGCACAAATTCTATGTGGCGGTTTGTAAACCAGCCCTTTGGTCAGTTTTCTTGGTCTTGGCGGGGTGCGGATTTTGGGTCATCCTGCATCGGTTCTTCGCCCTTGCTCATCATCTGGAAGTCATTTGTGGCCCAGTTGATCCCAGTCAAAGCTTTAAATACAACTTCATCATCTATGAGGGTCGACGGGTCAATATCGGTAGCGAAGATGTGCCTACGTGTTGGTGGGATGAAATCCACGGCCTCATGAACCGGCGCTGCTACCCTTGAGTTTTCTTTGGTGTAAGTCGCCTGATATTTTGACAAGTCAGTCTCCTCAGCTAGCTTGCTTGCTGAGGGAGTCCTGGATTAGGGGGTCCTCGGGTGTCCAAACTATTTGATATGGGCCGGACTGGTGGGCCATGAAGATAAAAGCAGACGACTCTCCCCCGTATCCGGGTAGAACTCCTATATGCGTGAAAGGCAAGTTTGGTGTCCGGATATGTTATTTCCTTCCCTTATAAACTAGAGGGGTTAGTCCGTAGAGATCATTGAAATTCTCATAGGCTAGATAGCTAGGGTTTAGCCATTATGATCTCGATGTAGATCAACTATTGTAACCCCAATACGCATTGAATACAATCAAGCATGACGTAGGGTTTTACCTCCTTTAAGAGGGATCGAACCTGGGTAAACATTGTGTCCCCATCGTCCCTTGTTACCATTGATCCTCAGACGCACAGTTCGGGACCCCCTACCCGAGATCTGCCGGTTTTGACACCAACACTTGCCAAAGGGCGCATTTCCCCTACGCACTTGGTGAAATCTGCTATTTTGAAGGGTGACCCGTCCTCTTTTAGGTTTGGGCAGCCGGTGGCTAGCTCTTCTGGGTCCAACTCTGCTTGTTATGCCTTTGCCCGGCTTAGCGCGGTGATGGCACCGGCTCTAGCGGCTGATCGCTCCAGCTCTTCAACTCTTTGCGGCAGCACAGACAATTTCTCCAACACTTCCTTGATAAGTGAAGGTGGTTGCTTTTTATGCGAGATAGGAGATATGGCTCATTGAGCACTGGTATATAACTGCTCCGCAAGGGTGTATGCATCTTTAAACTTTACGCGCATGTCTTGACCCAGGTTGGAACTTCTGGAGCCTGCATCAGCAAAGATATTGATAAGCCGCCTAATGATTGTTATAAATTGGTGGTCAAAGACTGAAGTATACCTACCATAGATGGCGGCTGTCATGCTATTGATTTGATGCTTCAAACCGGATAACTCGTCGGTCACCGGCTTAAGAGCAGCCTCAACATCTCCAGCTTTTTTCAATAGAGTCGCCTTCTCTGTATTCGAGCTGTTCCTCTTAGCATTGAAATCCTTTTCCAGCTTCTCAATATCTTCCAAAGTGGTTTTCAGCCCTGATTTGGCCTTGGAAGTTTAATATTGCTGTGTTTGGATGTTCTGCCACAGATCCACCACTTGGTATTCTTTCATATTTAATTTAGCCTGCAAGACAAAGAGATTAAGCAGCAATGGGTGGTTATGATAATCATCTTATTTGAACTCCCAAGCATAATACAAGTATTTTACTTGGCACTTGGGGCTAATGTACATTGCTCTTTTGAAGGCAAATCTTTAATGATCCGGCTTGTTTTCTTCAACTGAAGCTGGCTCATGGGGCCTACATACTTAGATTTGTACATAAGTATGGTGATAAGTCATGGCTTAGCTATGCAGCTTAAGCCGGCCCTTGGGGGCTACATATGCGGATTTTAACACCACAATTTGAAGTCCTGGCTTAACCTTCCAATTTAAGCCGACCCTTGGGAACTACTCATTTTGATTCAGCAGAGTTAAATAATTGCTATGGAATAGCTACAAGGTCAAAGATGCTATTTAAGTCTACAACATGTTCAATTATTTCATATTCAGTAGACTTGGCGGCAGATACGTCTCCAACATATCTATAATTTTTTATTGCTCCAAGCTATTATATTATCTATTTTGGATGTTATTGGGCTTATTTTTACACTTTTATACTATTTTTGGGACTAACCTATTAACCGGAGGCCCAGCCCAAATTGTTGTTTTTTTGCCTATTTTAGAGTTTCGCTAAAAATGAATATCAAACGGAGTCCAAACGGAATGAAACCTTCGGGAACGTGATTTTCTCAACGAACGTGCTCCAGGAGACTTGGAGTGGGCGTCAAGAAACAACCGAGGAGGCCACGAGGCAGGGGGGGTGCGCCTACCCCCTGGGTGCGCCCTCCACCCTCGTGGGCCCCTCATTGCTCCACCGACGAACTCCTTCCTCCTATACATATCCACGTACCCCCAAACATCCAGGAGCACCACGAAAACCTAATTCCACTGCCGCAACCTTCTGTACCCAAGAGATCCCATCTTGGGGCCTTTTCCGGAGCTCCGCCGGAGGGGGCATTGATCACGGAGGGCCTCTACATCAACTCCATGGCCTCTCCGATGATGTGTGAGTAGTTTACTTCAGACCTTCGGGTCCATAGCTAGTAGCTAGATGGCTTCTTCTCTCTGTTTGGATCTCAATACAAAGTTCTCCCCGATTCTCCTGGAGATCTATTCGATGTAATCTTCTTTTGCGGTGTGTTTGTCGTGATCCGATGAATTGTGGGTTTATGATCAAGTTTATCTATGAACAATATTTGAATCTTCTCTGAATTCTTTTATGTATGATTGGTTTATATTTGCAAGTCTCTTCGAATTATCAGTTTGGTTTGGCCTACTAGATTGATCTTTCTTGCAATGGGAGAAGTGCTTAGCTTTGGGTTCAATCTTGTGGTTCTCGATCCCAGTGACAGAAAGGGAAACGACATGTATTGTATTGTTTCCATCGAGGATAAAAATATGGGTTTTACATCATATTGCATGAGTTCATCCCTCTGCATCATGTCATCTTGCTTAAGGCGTTACTCTGTTCTTATGAACTTAATACTCTAGATGCATGCTGGATAGTGGTCGATGTGTGGAGTAATAGTAGTAGATGCAGAATCGTTTCGGTCTACTTGTCTCGGACATGATGCCTATATACATGATCATGCCTAGATATTCTCATAATTATTCGCTTTTCTATCAATTGCTCGACAGTAATTTGTTCACCCACCGTAATACTTATGCTATCTTGAGAGAAGACACTAGTGAAACCTATGGCCCCTGGGTCTATTTTCCATCATATTTATCTTCAGTCAACTAGCTATTTCTGGCACCGTTTACTTTGCTTTATTTACTTTCAATCTATATCACATAAAAATACCAAAAATGTTTATCTTATTATTATCATCTCTATCAGATCTCACTCTTGCAAGTGGCCGTGAAGGGATTGACAGCCCCTTTATCGTGTTGGTTGCGAGGTTCTTATTTGTTTGTGTCGGTACGAGGTAACTCGCGCGTGGTCTCCTACTGGATTTATACCTTGGTTCTCAGAAACTGAGGGAAATACTTACGCTGCTCTACTGCATCACCCTTTCCTCTTCAAGGGAAAACCAACGCAGTGCTTAAGAGGTAGCAAGAAGGATTTCTGGCGCCGTTGCCGGGGAGATCTACACCAAGTCAAGACATACCAAGTACCCATCACAACTCTTATCCTTCGCATTACATTATTTGCCATTTGCCTCTCGTTTTCCTCTCCCCCACTTCACCCATGCCATTTTATTCGCCCTATTTTCCTTTCGCCCTCTCTTTCCGTTCGCCTCTTTTTCGCTTGCCTCGTCGTTATGGCTAGTCCTTTATCTATTCCCTTGTCTCCCGAGAATGAAGTTCATAATTTTAAACAAAGGGAGGGAGAAAATCTAAAATATGCTTGGTATAGAATTTGCAGTGCACAAAATAGATCTACTAGGAAACAATCCACTTCCGTTCTTCTTTGCAATTTTTATGTAGGCATCACGCCTTGGAATAGATATATTCTTGATACCATTACCGGAGGAAATTTCTTGGGTAGCCATACTTTTGATTCTTATAATGCTATGATAGATTTGTTTGGCCCACCACCTCTTTTGGTTAATGAAACTATTTTAACTTTGGAACATGTGATGTAACGGCTTGAAATTATTGAAAATAAAGTTGCCACCATAGAGTTAATTGAAAATTTGGATAGAAAGATCCATAACCAAATTACCCAATACGGATCTAAGGTAGGAGTTGCTCTTAAATTTTTTAAAGAAAAGGGACCTATGGTTAATGAAAAGATAGATCAAGATTCCACTAGAATTGATAAAATTGAGGATATTATTACCAACCTTGGGTCTGCCTTTTCTTCGGTGAAAAACACTCCTCCTAATTCTAAGATTGCTAAATTGATGTATGTTCCGAAAAATAAGGGTGGAACTTCTAGTAAGGAAAATGCGGACCTCAAATCCACAAGTGTTCACCCCAATTTTCTAACTATCCTTAAGGAACCTTTTACTACAAATGATTTTCTTGATTTCGTGCCTAGGAGTTTGATAATTAATAAAAATAAAGAAACTCCTAAATTTTATAGGTGTCTTATTGAAGAATTGCCTACCAAAGATGGCAATACCTAGATCTATCTTCGCTTTTATGCCTAGCTAGGGGCGTTAAACGATAGCGCTTGTTGGGAGGCAACCGAATTTTATTTTTATTCCTTGCTTTTTGATCCTGTTTAGTAATGAAAAATTTATCTAGCCTCTGTTTTGGTTGTGTTTTTCGTGTTTAATTAGTGTTTGTGCCAAGTAGAACCGTTGGGAAGACTTGGGGGAAGTCTTTTTAATATTGCTGTAAAAAAACAGAAACTTTAGCGCTCCCGAGAATTGCTGCCGTTTTTTATTGGAGAGTGATATTTAGTTAATTATTTTTGAAGATGATTAATAGATAAATTCTTCACGTCCAGAAATTTATTTTAGAATTTTTGGGGTTCCAGAAGTTTGTGTTAGTTATAGATTACTACAGACTGTTCTGTTTTTGACAGATTCTGTTTTTCGTGTGTTGTTTGCTTATTTTGATGAATCTATGGATAGTAAAAGAGTTTATAAACCATAGAGAAGTTGGAATAGAGTAGGTTTAACACCAATATAAATAAATAATGAGTTCATTACAGTACCTTAAAGTGGTGTTTTCTTTTCTTTCGCTAACGGAGCTCACGAGATTTTCTATTTAAGTTTTGTGTTGTAAAGTTTTCAAGTTTTGGGTAAAGATTTGATGGATTATGGAACAAGGAGTGGCAAGATCCTAAGCTTGGGGATTCCCATGGCACCCCAAGGTAAAATACAAGGACACCAAAAATCCTAAGCTTTGGGATGCCCCGGAAGGCATCCCCTCTTTTGTCTTCGTCTATCGGTAACTTTACTTGGAGCTATATTTTTATTTGCCACATGATATGTGTTTTGTTGGAGCGTCTTGTATGATTTGAGTCTTTGCTTTTTATTTTACCACAATCATCATTTCTGTACACACATTTTGAGAGAGACACACATGAATTGGAATTTATTAGAATACTCTATGTGCTTCACTTATATCTTTTGAGCTATATAGTTTTTGCTCTAGTGCTTCACTTATATCTTTTAGAGCACGGTGGTGGTTCTATTTTATAGAAATAATTGATCTCTCATGCTTCACTTATATTATTTCGAGAGTCCTTTAGAACAACATGGCAATAATAAAAAATTTCATACAAGTGCATTGAATACTAAGAGAAGTTTGATACTTGATGATCGTTTTGAGATATGGAGATGGTGATATTAGAGTCATGCTAGTTGAGTAGTTGTGAATTTCAGAAATACTTGTGTTGAATTTTGTGATTCCCGTAGCATGCACGTATGGTGAACCGTTGTGTGATGAACTCGGAGCATGATTTATTTATTTATTGCCTTCCTTATGAGTGGCGGTCGGGGACGAGCGATGGTCTTCTCCTACCAATCTATCCCCCTAGGAGCATGCATGTAGTACTTTGTTTCGATAACTAATAGATTTTTGCAATAAGTATGTGAGTTCTTTATGACTAATGTTGAGCCCATGGATTATACGCACCCTCAGCCTTCCACATTTGCTAGCCTCTCTAGTACCACGCAACTTTCGCCGGTACCATAAAGCCACCATATACCTTCCTCAAAATAGCCACCATACCTACCTATTATGGCATTTCCATAGCCATTCCGAGATATATTGCCATGCAACTTTCCACCGTTCCGTTTGATATGACACGCTTCATCATTGTCATATTGCTTTGCATGATCATGTAGTTGACATCGTATTTGTGGCAAAGCCACCGTTCATAATTCTTTCATACATGTCACTCTTGATTCATTGCATATCCCGTACACCGCCGGATGCATTCACACAGAGTCATATGTTGTTCTAAGTATTGAGTTGTAATTCTTGAGTTGTAAGTAAAAAAGAAGTGTGATGATCATCATTATTAGAGCATTGTCCTAGTGAGGAAAGGATGATGGAGACTGTGATTCCCCCACAAGTCGGGATGGGACTCCGGATGAAAAATAAAAAAAGGAAAAAACGTAGGCCAAAAAAAGGAAGAAGGCCCAAATAAAAAAATGAAATGAGAGAAAAAGAGAGAAGGGACAATGATACTATCCTTTTTCCACACTTGTGCTTCAAAGTAGCACCATGATCTTCATGATAGAGAGTCTCCTATGTTGTCACTTTCATAAACTAGTGGCAATTTTACATTATAGAACTTGGCTTGTATATTCCAATGATGGGCTTCCTCAAATGGCCCTAGGTCTTCGTGAGCAAGCAAGTTGGATGCACACCCACTTAGTTTCCTTTGTTGAGCTTTCATACACTTATAGCTCTAGTGCATCTGTTGCATGTCAATCCCTACTCACTCACATTGATATCTATTGATGGGCATCTCCATAGCCCGTTGATACGCCTAGTTGATGTGAGACTATCTTCTCCTTTTTTTTGTCTTCTCCACAACCACCATTCTATTCCACCATAGTGCTATATCCATGGCTCACGCTCATATATTGCGTGAATATTGAAAAAGTTTGAGAACATCAAAAGTATGAAACAATTGCTTCGTTGTCATCGGGGTTGTGCATGATTTAATATTTTGTGTGATGAAGATAGAGCATAGCCAGACTATATGATTTTGTAGGGATAACTTTCTTTGGCCATGTTATTTTGAGAATACATGATTGCTTAGTTAGTATGCTTGAACTATTATTATTTCTATGTCAATATTAAACTTTTATCTTGAATCTTTTGGATCTGAACATTCATGCCACATTAAAGAAAAATTACATTGAGAAATATATTAGGAAGCATTCCACATCAAAAATTCTTTTCTTTATCATTTACCTACTCGAGGACGAGCAGGAATTAAGCTTGGGGATGCTGATACATCTCCTACATATCTATAATTTTTGATTGCTCCATGCTATTATATTATCTATTTTGGATGTTATTGGGCTTATTTTTACACTTCTATATTATTTTTGGGACTAACCTACTTACCGGAGGCCCAGCCCAAATTGCTGTTTTTTTGCCTATTTTAGAGTTTCGCCGAAAAGGAATATCAAACGAAGTACAAATGGAATGAAACCTTCGGGAACATGATTTTCTCAAAAAACGTGATCCAGGAGACTTGGAGTGGGCATCAAGAAACAACCGAGGAGGCCACGAGGCAGGGGGCACGCCTACCCCCCTGGGCGTGCCCTCCACCCTCGTGGGCGCCTCGTTGCTCCACCGACGAACTTCTTCCTCCTATATATATCCACGTACCCCCAAACATCCAGGAGCACCATGAAAACCTAATTCCACCGCCGCAACCTTCTGTACCCAAGAGATCCCATCTTGGGGCCTTTTCCGGATCTCCGCCGGAGGGGGCATTGATCGCGGAGGGCCTCTACATCAACTCCATGGCCTCTCCGATGATGTGTGGGTAGTTTACCTCAGACCTTCGGGTCCATAGCTAGTAGCTAGATGGCTTATTCTCTCTCTTTGGATCTCAATACAAAGTTCTCCTCGATTCTCTTGGAGATCTATTCGATGTAATCTTATTTTGCGGTGCGTTTGTCGAGATCCGATGAATTGTGGGTTTATGATCAAGTTTATCTATGAACAATATTTGAATCTTCTCTGAATTCTTTTATGTATGATTGGTTTATCTTTGCAAGTCTCTTCGAATTATCAGTTTGGTTTGGCCTACTAGATTTATCTTTCTTGCAATGGGAGAAGTGCTTAGCTTTGGGTTCAATCTTGCGGTGCTCGATCCCAGTGACAGAAATGGAAATGACACGTATTGTATTGTTGCCATCGAGGATAAAAAGATGGGGTTTACATCATATTGCACGAGTTCATCCCTCTACATCATGTCATCTTGCTTAAGGTGTTACGATGTTCTTATGAACTTAATACTCTAGATGCATGCTGGATAGCGGTCGATGTGTGGAGTAATAGTAGTAGATGCGGAATCGTTTCGGTCTACTTGTCTCGGACGTGATGCCTATATACATGATCATGCCTAGATATTCTCATAATTATTCGCTTTTCTATCAATTGCTCGATAGTAATTTGTTCACCCACCGTAATACTTATGCTATCTTGAGAGAAGCCACTAGTGAAAACTATGGCCCCCGGGTCTATTTTCCATCATATTTATCTTCAGTCAAATAGCTATTTCTGGCAGCGTTTACTTTGCTTTATTTACTTTCAATCTATATCACATAAAAATACCAAAAATATTTATCTTATTATTAATCATCTCTATCAGATCTCACTCTTGCAAGTGGCCGCGAAGGGATTGACAACCTATTTACCGCGTTGGTTGCAAGGTTCTTATTTGTTTGTGTAGGTACGAGGTGACTCGTGCGTGGTCTCCAACTGGATTGATACCTTGGTTCTGAAAAACTGAGGGAAATACTTACGCTGCTCTGCTGCATCACCCTTTCCTCTTCAAGGGAAAACCAACGCAGTGCTGAAGAGGTAGCAGCGGCTGAAATACACACACACACACACACACACACACACACACATATATATATATATATGAGAAGAGTTTTTGAGTGTTTACCTCAAAGCGCTCCTTCATCAGATTGACTAAGCTGGCTTCAAAGTCACGGCTGGTGTGAAGGTGGTTTAGATGACCCGCCTGAATCTCATGAGCATTAAACTGGACATAACTCTCCAAGTCCATTTTCCACTTGCCCTTGTCAACAGCTGAAAATTCTTCCTTGGCGCTGTGTTTTGACAAAACAGTGGGGTTGCCCGGTTCTACATAGCCAAACCCGGTGAGAATAACATCTTAAGCCTTTTCTTCAGCAGGCTTTACGGGACTTGGCGGCTTAGCGTTTTCTAGGTTAACATCCATAGAATCTGTGGTGATACGGTGCTCTTCTGGCGGCGGAGCATCAGTGGGAACTTCAAGAGTCTGATGGGAAGCCTCTGACAATAGTTGTTTCGCCGGCTCATTGGTGTTGGTATTTTTGCCCGGCTTATTTGTCTTTGCCTTCTTGCTTGGCTTGGCTTTCCCACTGGCAATGACACATAAAGATATTAGCATGATAATTTTCAAAGGATTTAAAAGCAAAGAAATTTATTCTCACCTAGGGGCGACTTTGAAGAGGGGGATTTGAGTCCCAGTGGAGTCACCAGATGAAGAGTGAGAAGTTCCCTGATAGTTTGAATTAGAAGGGTTAAGGGGTTGTCGAATAAGACCTGCCTTTGGAAAAGCTAAGTCAGAAATCTGTGAAACCTCTGCTCGGCGCTTGCAAGGGACTGGCGTTTTGGGTAAGCCAGAGGAGAGATTCCCACCACCGCTGTTCGGGGTCGTGCGGCGAACATCATGCTGTTGCTTCTTCAAAACAAAGTTGGGATCCAGGTAAGCTAAAGGGTGAGAAAACCTTACTTTTTGGCTCGCTTGTTAAACTTTCTGTCTTGGCAGAGGTTCTGAGTCGGAGGAAAGGATAGTTACCTCTTCACCATCTGCGTGGCTGGCTTCCGCATCATCCTGATAGCAATCAGTGTCAATTAGGTGTAAAAAAAATGAGACAATGGAATCAAGTTCTACGTCCGACTCATCATCGTTCAGTGCAAAAAGTTCTGATGCGTTTGCCTTCTTCTTGGCGGGTTTCTTGGAAGTTTTCGTCTTATCTCTCATTTTTTGGGCCAGCTTATCTTGCAATTTCTTGCTCCAAAAGGGGGAATCAACTTGCATAAGTCAAGTAATGATGAGAAGACAGAATGAGAAATAATGAGTTTGCAAATATGGCTCAAAAATACTTACAACTGGCGGGTTTTTGAGGGTGCAGAAGGGGTTCAACCTCACTTTGCTGCAAGTCTCTAAACTCTCATTGAGCAGAGTCTTCATCATATCATTGATTTGTTTATCATCCAGATGGATGGGAGAGTAACACAGTGGGTCTTTGACATCACTGGTATACTCACACATTAAGCTGGATCGGCGGCTTAAGGGCAAGATTCTCCATGCGACCCAGCACCAGACTAAATCAACTCCGGTCAACCCATTGGCCATTAAGGCTCTGATCTTTGAAAAGATGGGCATATACTTGGCCCGTTCTTTTGTGATGATCCGTTCTGGGAGAGGATGTCTATTGCTAAGCCGGCTTTCACGGTAACCCCGCGGAGGATTTTCGCCTTTTAGAGAGGTGTCTTTGCAATAGAACCAAGTTTGGTTCCAGTCCTTAGGATGGCTGGGAGGTGGGCAGCAGGAAAAGTGGCTTCTTTCCGCCTCTGAATTGAAATGCCACCTAGTTCCCAGCAGGGCCCATCCGTGAACTTGGTATGGCGGTTTAGGTAATAAAATTCCCTGAACAATTCTACTGTGGGCTCCTGTTGAAGATACACTTCACAAAAAACTTGGAAGTTGCACATGTTCGAAACAGAGTTGGGCCCAATATCTTGTGGATGGAGTTGGAAGAAATGCAGCACATCACGAAAGAATTTTGAGCCGGGTGGAGTGAACCCCTGGAGCATGTGATCAGTAAAGACAACAACTCCGCCTTCTTTTGGGTCAGGGGTGGTTTCGATTCCTAGGACTCTCCAGTGGATAACGTTCTTTGCGGCTAAAACACCCACTTGAACATGTTCGTTCAGCGTCTGCTCCATGACCCAGGAGGCGACCCAGTTGCATGAAGTGACTGTTTTGGTCATTTTGTTGATGAAAGGCCTAGAAAGGAAAATATTGCCGAATTAAGGTTATGCTATTAAGCCGTCCAGTGGTTAAAAAGTAAGTGCATTATGTGAGACCAATTCATATGTAGAAGGTACGTGCTATAAAGGTGGGCGTGATTAAACCGAAAGATGATACCGGGTTATGCAGCTTCTGAACGTATACTGACGACTTAAAAAGGGGCTAATGGTGTCTCGCGGGTTACGGCCTATCTCATAAACCTCCCACACGGCCGCGGTTCACAAGTATTTGTAGACCTATGAGTGAAGTTTTGCTAAAGTACTAAACAAACATGTTTCATAGATCAGTTCTATTATTTTGGATCTACAACAGTTCAGAAAAGGAAATAAATCCTAAACCTAAGGTGGCGGCAGCAGAAGAACTCATATGCTCAAATGGGATCTTGTACAAAGGGGGTATCTTCTGCGATTGGAAACGGATGCTAAAACTACTACCGCGTAACTTCAGTGTTGTATTCAAACCCAACTACACGATCTAAAGAAAAAATGAAGAACGACGAAGAACTCTGATGAACTGAGCAAACCCCAGTGTAGATCTGATGCGAAGTAAAATGGGTACTTGTTGATGCTGATGAACAACGGAGGTGCGACACGTTTCTCTGGTCAGTTCAGGTCGGTGCAGCGGCTGTAGTTGATGACATTGGAGGAAGACGGCAGCGGCGGAGCTCGGGTTTGCAGAGGCATCGCAAGGAGGAAGACAAAGATGAGGGGGCAAGGGTAAAAAGTGAAAGGAAAGACCCATGTCCCTATTTATAAGGAAGTGACTAGATGGCATGCGCGAGAATCGAGAAGGCTGAAAAAGGATTACGTGGCTACATGGACGCCTCGATTTTCGGGAGGTCTATTAAGATAAGGATTTGTTGAGATATCTTGGGCTTTATGCGAAGTTAATGCATAGTGATGTCATGGCGGGTTATCATGGTTTTGAAATGTGACGTCATGGCGGGTTACAATGAATTGATGAGGAATTGATAATGGAAGATTTTGCTAAGTCAAGAGGTGAAGATTGATGTAAACAAGATCAAATCAATCTGGGGCCTAATGTTGGGGATATAACTATTAGGTATGACCGGCCCAGGAGGGGCCGGGTCATGCCATTAGCGGCTTAAAGATGAAGAGGCCCGATAAGGGACAAGTACACATGAAGATGGCGGTTCATAGAACAAGCCTGTTGAAGGCCCAAGACCCGGAGGCGACTTGAGGCCCAAAGGGATGAGCCATCATATGTTTAACTTGTCATGTAAGGCAAGATTAGTTAGAAACCGAGCCAGTCACGTTTGTGTGAGCCGGCCGGGACTCTGTAAGCCGCGGGCGTCAACCTGTATATAAAGGGGTGACCCATCGACGGGTTAACTCAAGTAAGAATCAATCGAGAACTAGGTCAAGCGTATTCTCTCCCTAGTAATCGAAATCCAAGCAATACAACCTAAAGCAGGAGTAGGCTTTTACCTCATTGAGAGGGGCCGAACCTGGATAAACTCTTTGTGTCCTTTGTCCCGTTCAACCCCTTTAAGCAAACCTTGTTGCGATGGCTCCACACCTAAGTCCTTCAACTAGGACATTTGCCGTCTTAAGTCCACGACACACGACCTAAGGGAGGATGAGGGCTTGTGGGCCCCTCGGAGCTCCTCCAACCCTAATCTTTGGCCTATAAATTCCCAAATATTCCCAAATGACTAGAAGCATCCACCAAAATACTTTTCCGCCTCCGCAACCTTCTATACCCGTGAGATCCTATCTTAGGGCCTTTTTCGGCACCCTGTCGGAGGGGCATTCGATCACAGAGGGCTTGTACGTAAACTCTATTGCCCTTCCGATGAAGCATGAGTAGTTTACCACAGACCTACGGGTCCATAGCTGTAGCGACCAGACCTCAAACAGTCTGATCTCTGTGCTCCGGTGTCATCCCGGGATCAGTAATGATGACACCACACAGTACTGGGAGGATTTATAGCGGAGTAGCAATCACACACTTGTTACATCGAGTGTCTCATAGAGAACTTATTACAAATAATATGGCTTAAGGCCATCTAATAACGATAACAGCGGAAGGCTTGGAAGATAAGTGAGTCCATCAACTCCAACGGCATCACTGAGTATAGAACCACGACCTAAAAACTCCTTAATCGTCGTCTGAAAAGTCTGCAACATTAACGTTGCAGCCCGAAACGGGTCAGCACATGGAATATGCTGGCAATGCAACACATAGAGAGTAATGGAATGAAACAGCTATACTATATGCATATTTGGCTGGTGGAAAGCTCTATGGTTACAGTTTTGCGTAAAGCCAATTTTTCCCTACTTCAAAGGAATAAATTTATTTAATTATCAGGGTAGTTGTTAAACATTGAGAATGGTTGACAGCATTCTCAATCCCAATTAAGCATCATCATTGAACAAAACCCAACAAAATTAATTTAGAGTAACATGTTGAGATTCACATGAAAATCCAGGTACTAGATACTCAAGATGTCCATAACCGGGGACACGGCTAATCATGATTAGTTTATTACACTCTACAGAGGTTTGCGCACTTTTCCCCACAAGACTCGATCGCCTCCATTTGGTTTCTCGCACTACAAGGTGTTTGAGAAGACGGATGACCGAGACATAGTCTTTCAGAGGCGCTAGCACCTTACGATCAGGTAGACCGTACCACCTACATCCCCTACATCTGCTAGTCTACCACTGTAAGAGTTCGCACGACTTATTCAACTATGCTAGAGCCCATAATAGCTTGTGGATGCACACTGAAGTTTCTAGTATGAATAGTCTCATGATCCCTTTGAGCCTGGGTGGCGGTCCAAAAGAAAACAGGCAAGTCCTGGAATACCCAGGTGCCTCAATCCACCCAGATGTGTGTTTAAGTTGCCACCTTAGATAAACCATTAATTAACCAAACTCACATCTGTCATGGATATCACTCACCCAATCCACGTCTACTAGCATAGCATGGCATAATAAGCAAACGTAGAAGTAACTCCCAAAGGTTTGATGATAAACAGGTAATAGGTACTACCTCAACTACTTCCCATCCCACAATTTAATTAGATCCTAATCATGCAATGTGTGAGGATTGATCTAATGCAATAAAACTGGGTAGTAGGAAAGGTATGATCAAAGTGTTACTTGCCTTGCTGATGATCCGGGAAACCTAGAGATTCGAAGTAACAAGCGGCGCACTCCGGGTATTCTATCGCAGACAAACAAACAAGCATACAATAAGTACTCATCTAATGCACGGGTAAAACTCAAGTAAGAGATCTAACCAGAAGGTTCAACTTAAGAACTCCGGTTGGCAAAAAGAATCAAATCGAACGAAGCAACAAAAGTCAAACGGCGAAAGAAAACAACTTCGTTCTACTAATCTGGATCTAGGGAAAATTTTATAGTAGCAAAATCTTGTTTAAGTTGGTTAAACGGATAGAGGGTTTCGAGACGAAACTCCAGGCGCTTGAATCGCCTGATTCCGATAAACGAGCGAAAAGTTACACTAAAACGAAAATCGGATCAGGAATCGCGATCAAAAAAATCGCGGATTTAATCCAAGAAAAAGAAAAACGACGAACGTTCGCTAGAACGAACGAACGGACGAACGCTCGCTATTTAAGTAAATCGGAAAACCGATCTATTTAAAAAAACCGAAACTAAAAAAACGACAAAAAACCGACGGAAAACTGATCGGTTTTCTAAAAAAAGGGGCACGGATTTCGAGGCGGCGGCGAACCTCGGCGAGCGTGTGGGCGGGGAGGCGCGTGGGCGGCGACAGCGAGCGGTGCGGCGGCGGCGCAGGCTGCGGCGGCTGGGGCGGCACAGGGCTAGGGTTCCCCCGGGGCTGGGCCAGCTTATAAAGCCACCTCGGGCCGGAGTCCTAGCCGGACACGGCCCGTAGGTCGGTTCGTTTTTTTTATGCGCAGAAGAAAAATAAAAAGAAATACTAAACGGACTCCAAAAATTCCGAAATAAATTTTCACGGGCTTCTAAAATCAAGATGCACAAGGTGAACGTTTATTTGGGACCTAAATGCAATTTTGAAAAACGCACATTTTTCCTAAATTCAAATAAAACACCGAAAAACTCTGAAATAAGATCTTATTTGATTTTATTATTTGATCCTCAATATTTCTCTATTTTGGGAAAGTCATTTTATTCCCTCTCTCATATTTTTGTAATAGAAATAATTGATGATAAAATAAATAAAATCAAATGATCCTATTCTCAAAATTTGAGAAAACTCAAATATGAAAATAACGAAACCCCCAACTCTCTCCGTGGGTCCTTGAGTTTCTTAGGATTTCTAGGATCAACCAAAATGCAGAATAAAATATGATATGCATAGATGATCTAATGTATAACATTCCAAATTGAAAATTTGGGATGTTACAATAGCTAGTAGCTAGATGGATTCTTCTGTATCTTTGATGTTCAATACATTGTTCTCCTCGATGTTCTTGGAGATCTATCTGATGTAATGTTCTTTTGCGGTGTGTTTGTCGAGATCTGATGAATTGTGGATTTATGATCAGATTATCTATGAATATTATTTGAATCTTCTCTGAATTCTTATATGCATGATTTGATATCTTTGAATTTCTCTTCGAATTGTTGGTTTGGTTTGGCCAACTAGATTTGTTGTTCTTGCAATGGGAGAGGTGCTTAGTTTTGGGTTCAATCTTGCGGTGTCCTCACCCTGTGACAAAGTAGGGGTAGCGAGGCACGTATTGTATTGTTGCCATCAAGGGTAGAAAGATGGGGTTTTCATCATATTGCTTGAGTTTATCCCTCTACATCATGTCACCTTACTTAAGGCGTTACTCTGTTCTTATGAACTTAATACTCTAGATTCATGCTGGATAGCGGTCGATGTGGTGGAGTAATTGTAGTAGATGCAGGCAGGAGTCGGTCTACTTAACACGGACGTTATGCCTATATTCATAATCATTGCCTTGGATATCATCATAACTTTGTGCTTTTCTATCAATTGCTCGACAGTAATTTGTTCACCCACCGCATGTTTTCTTTCAAGAGAGAAGCCTTTAGTGAAACCTCTGGCCCCCGGGTCTATTTTCCATCATATATTTTTAGATCTATAAACCAAAAACCCAAAAATACCTTGCTGCAATATATTTGTTTTTACTTTGCTTTACGTTTTAGTAATCTTTTATATCTATCTCTATCAGAGCTCATCCTTGCAAGTGACCGTAAAGGGATTGACAACCCCTTTATCGCGTTGGGTGCAAGTGTTTGATTGTTTGTGCAGGTGCATAGATTGGAGACTTGCGTGTACCTCCTATTGGATTGATACGTTGGTTCTCAAACTGAGGGAAATACTTATCTCTACTTTGCTGCATCACCCTTTCCTCTTCAAGGAAAAACCAGCGCAAGCTCAAGAAGTAGCAAAACGGTACCTGCACACAAAGAACAAATAATTGCAACCTTACGCATATGAGGGGTTGTCAATCCCTCTTCAGGTAATGGTGCCGAAAAAATGTCAAGTTGACAGGATAAAATTTCTGTAGATTGGATAAATAGATCTCAATAAAACGCGAAATAAAATAAGTAATAAAAAAGTGCAACAAGATATTTTTTGATTTTGGAATAATAGATCTGAAAATAAAAGTAAATAAAAATATATCTCAAAGCAAATATGATAAAGAATAGACCCCGGGGCCATAGATTTCACTAGTGGCTTCTCTCAAGAAAATAGAATATGGTGGGTAAACAAATTATTGTTGGGAAATAGACAGAAGATTGAATAATTATGATGATATTCAAGGCAATGATCAATATATAGGCATCACGTCCAAGATTAGTAGACCGACTCCTGCCTGCATCTACTACTATTACTCCACACATTGACCGCTATCTAGCATGCATCTAGTGTATTAAGTTCATGGAGAAACGGAGTAATGCAATAAGAATGATGACATGATGTAGACGAGATATATTCATGTAGGAATATCCCCTTCTTGTTATCCTTTAGAGCAATGATACATGCATGTCTTGCTGCCCCTTCCGTCACTGGGGAAAAAACACCGCAAGATCGAACCCATCACAAAGCTCCTCTTCCCATGGCAAGAAAAATCGATCTAGTTGGCATAACTAAACCAAAGATTCAAAGAAGAAATACGAGGCTATAAATAATCATGCATATAATAGATCAAAGAAGAATCAAATAATATTCATGGATATAGATCTGAGCATTGATACGTCTCCATCGTATCTACTTTTCCTAACGCTTTACCTCTTGTTTTGGACTCTAATTTGCATGATTTGAATGAAACTAACCGGACTGACGATGTTTTCAGCAGAACTACCATGGAGTTGTTTTTGTGCAAAAATAAAAGTTCTCGGATTAGAACGAAACTTTGCGGAGAATTTGTATGCAATAAGAGAAAAGTACTGGAGCCAAGAACCACTGGAGGGGGCCCCTGGGTAAGCACAACCCACCAGGGCACCCCCTCAGGCGCGCCCAGGAGGGTTGTGCCCGCCCGGTGGCCCCCAGACCCTGATTCCACTCCACAAATACCTATTTTTCCAGAAAAATCAGGGAGGAAGAATTATCACATTTCGCGATACGGAGCCGGCGCCACCTCCTGTTCTTCACCGGGAGGCCAGATCTAGAGTCCGTTTTGGGCTCTAGAGAGGGGGATCTTCGATCTTCATCATCACCAACCCTCCGTCATCGCCAATTCCATGATGCTCCCCACCGGGAGTGAGTAATTCCTTCGTAGGCTCACTGGTCGATGAGGAGTTGGATGAGATTCATCATGTAATCGAGTTAATTTTCTTAGGGCTTGATCCCTAGTATCCACCATGTTCTGAGATTGATGTTGATATGACTTTGCCATGCATAATGCTTGTCAGTTTGGGCCCGGGTGCCATGATTACAGGCCTGGACCATTTATGTTATCACCATTATTTCTATGTTCTAGATCCGATCTTGCAAGTTATATTCACCTATAACGTGTTATGATCCATAAACCTTGGAGTGACAATAGTCGGGATACTTTCTGGTGATAATCGTACTTTGAGGAGTTCATGTATTCACTATGTGCTAATGCTTTGTTCCGGTTCTCTATTAAAAGGAGGCCTTAATATCCCTTAGTTTCCTTATGGACCCCGCTGCCATGGGAGGGTAGGACAAAAGATGTCATGCAAGTTCTTTCCATAAGCACGTATGACTATTTACGGAATACATGCCTACATTATATTTATGAACTGGAGCTAGTTTTGTATCGCCCTAGGTTATGACTGTTATATTGTGAATATCATCCAACAAATCCACCGATCCAATGCCTACAAATTTCTCTTATATTGTTCTTGTTAAGTTACTACTGCTATTGTTACTATTACACTTGCTACAAAATCATTGCTCTCACTGTTACCGTTACTATTACTGTTGCTACTACTATCAAAACCATCATATTACTTTGCTACTAATCACTTTGCCATAGATAATAAATCTCCAGGTGTGGTTGAATTGACAACTTAGCTGCTAATACTTGCAAATATTCTTTGGCTCCCCTTGTGTCGAATCAATAAATTTGGGTTGAATACTCTACCCTTGAAAACTGTTGCGACCTGAATGATACCAAGACTCCATTGCCGGGGAGCATAGATATATTTGTTGAGTCACTTGGGAGTATTATCAATTTTGACTATGAAGAATTTGAAGGATACCAAGACTAAGATATTTCCCTCTAAGATGAGGGGAGGTAAGGAATTGCCATCTAGCTCTGCACTTGATTCACCTTCTATTTTGAGTAAACTTGCAACACCTCCACCTTCTATTAATTCTTATATGTCGAAAGTTATTGATGATGCTACTTCTACTATGGATAATGCTTATGATGATGCTAGTACATTGCTTGATGATAAAGTGCCACTAGGTGAATTTCTTGATGAACAAATTGCTAGAGCTAAAGTTATTGAACATGCCGAAACGGATGACATTATTGAGTCTGAAAATCTTGAGACACCTATTAGACCTAGTCCTACTAGATATGAATTGAAGAGAAACCAGAAGGTTATGTTATGGATGACGAGACAATTAGAGACTTTCTTGCTTGCAATGATAGGGATGATCTTAAGAAATTACTATGCAAACTGAAAGAAAAATCTTTGAATGCTAGAATGAAATATGATCCTAAGTTTGCTACTTCGCCTATATTTGTTGATGATAAGGATTATGAATTCTCTGTTGACCCAGAGTTAATTACTTTGGTTGAATCTAATCCTTTGCATGGATATGGAACTGAAACTATTGTGGAACATCTTACTAAGCTGAATGATATAGCCACCCTATTTGCTCATGATGAGAAAAATGTAACACCCCGAGAATCAAGCTACAGTGATCTTCCCTTAGTATGTGATGGCACCATTTTTTATACTTAAAATACAATTAAATAATTAATTCAACTCAAATTTAAATTCTCAATAGAAGTGTCGAAAATATTTCTTCGGATGTTAAAATAAAAGTGTTCATAATTTCGCAAATACCTGCTAAGTAATTGTCATGAAGAATCTACCATGTTTTGAATTAGCAAAATGCCCCTAACCTAATTAAAACAATGCCAACAACTTTAATTTTGGCCAATTTAATTTAACCAAAAACTCATACTTTTCAAAATAAATTGAAACTTGTTTGGCTAGGTAAAGCCATTTCCTAATATTTATGAGCCAACTTTCATCTTCAACTAAAGTAATTTGGTATAAATTTAAGATGTAAAAGTGTAGCTAAATTAGAAAAGAGGTTAGGAAATAGAAAAATAGAAAGAAACCCCATGGCCACTTGTGGCCTGCTGCTACAGGAACCGGCCCAAGCCCACCACGGCCTTCTCCTTCTTCTTCTGTACAGAGGAGGCAACTTCCTGGTGCAGCACACGCTCGGCCGTCCATGTGCCGATGCCCCTCGTGTCGATCATCTGCTCGTCCTGGAGATGCATAAGAGCCCTCCCGACCCCGTTGACGAACCCTAACCATTTCATACCTCTCCATCGCCTCTCTTTCTCGATCTGAACTTGTGCCCGAGCACATCGTCGATGCAACACCATGGAGCACGCGGCCACTAGCCTCCCCTCGTCACGTGAAGATGTCCGGGAGCTCCGTCGTGGTCGGCTCCATCACCACACGGAAGGGATCGAGCTCGGAGGCCCCGAGCACTCGCCATCGGGTGTCTTCCCCACGTCCGGTCACCGCTTCCCCGTCCCGGATCTCCTCCCTCAGCGCTCCCCTGCCCCCCCTGAGCACGTCATCGAGAACCGCCGTGAGATCCTCATCTGATTCCCCCTCTTCCCGGTCTTGATTCGTGGTCCTGCGCATCGTTGTTCGCCATGACCGGAGCTCGTCCATGGTTTTGCCCTATGTCGCCCATGCCCTGCCTCTCCCTAGGCCGTGCCTAGCTGCACCCTATGTCGTCTGTCGCTGATCCTTGCACGCGCGCCCGCCTGCCTGCAGCGCCGCTGCACTCCACACCCGCGTCTCCCGCCCGCCGGCGCGCCCGCGCCTCCCCGCTCGCACTAGCTCCGTGGTGCTCCGCCCTCGCCGCCGCCGCGCGCTGCTGCTGCTCCGCTAGCCGCTGTCGGCGCCCGACAGCGCCCGCCCAGGGCCACGCCTTGCCCCTGCCCGCTGTTGCTACCGGCCATGGTCACGGCCATGGCCGTGTGCGTCTGTGCGTGTGTGTGTGTGTGTGTTTGGGGCCGACCACCCTTTTTCTATATTAATTAGCACTAACCGCCGCCTAATTATCCCCACCCCACTAATTTACCCACTAACAATGACATGTGGGCCCTCCCTGTTAAAGTTAAGGTTAAAACAAATTTGAGTTTCCTAAGTCAATGACACCTGGGCCCACATCACTGTTTACTTTGACTAGTCAACCGTTGACTGCTTAGTCAACAGTTGAGTTGGCCCCGCTTGTCATACTCTGTGTAGTATTACAGTGGGTACACTTAGCATTTAATAATAAATGAATTTCGAATTAAAATAAATCCAGAAATCTAGAAAATGTTTAAATCTTTGAAAATTCATATAAAATAATCTATAAGTCAGATGAAAAAACTTTGTACATGAAAGTTGCTCAGAACGACGAGATGAATCCGAATACGCAGCCTGTTCATCCACCGCACATCCCTAGCATAGCGAACATGCAACTTTCCCCCTCCGGTTCATCTGTCCAAAAACGTGAAACATCAGGAAAACTTTCCCGGATGTTTCCCTCCTCCGCCAGTACCACCTACTACCGCGTTAGGGCCCACCTAGTACCGCTCATTTTCATGTCATGCATCGCATGCTTATGTTTGCATTATATTTATTGTTTCTTCCCCCTCTTCTCTCGTTAGACACCGAGACCGACGCCGCTGCTACCCAGTACGACTACGATGCTGACGATCCCTCCTTCTCAGAGAAACCAGGCAAGCCCCCCTTGATCAACCCGATGTCGTCTATTCTTCTCTCTACTACTTGCATTAGAGTAGTGTAGCATGTTACTGCTTTCGGTTAATCCAATTCTGACGCATAGCCTGTTATTGTTGCTACAATTGTTACCCTTACCTGCAATCCTAAATGCTTAGTATAGGATGCTGGTTTTCCATCAGTGACCCTACATTCTTGCCCGTCTGCCATGCTATACTATCGGGCCGTGATCACTAGGGAGGTGATCACGGGTATATACTTATATACGTAATATGTGATACATGTGGTGACTAAAGTCGGGTCAGCTCGTAGAGTACCCGCAAGTGTTTCTGATGTGGGGGCCGAAGGGGCAGGTGGTTCCATCCAGGTAGTGGTGGGCCTGGGTTCCCGACGGCCCCCGACTGTTACTTTGCGGCGGAGTGACTGGGCAAGTTGAGACCACCTACGAGAGAGGTGGGCCTGGCCCTGGTCGGCGTCCGCGGTTACTTCAAAATAACACGCTTAACGAGATCTTGGTATTTGCTCTGAGTCTGGCCATTAGCCTATACACACTAACCAACTATGCGGGAACAGTTATGGGCACTCGACGTCGTGGTATCAGCCGAAGCCTTCTTGACGTCAGTGACTGAGCGACGCGCGCCGGATTGGGCTGGAACGCCTGCTCTTGTATTAGGGAGGCTAGGTCTGCTTCCAGCCGCGTTCGCAACATGCAGGTGTGCAATGGGCGATGGGCCTAGACCCCTGCGTCATAGGATTTAGATCGGCGTGTTGACCTCTCTGTTGTGCCTAGGTAGGGCTGTGACGTGTTGATCTTCCGAGGCCGGACATGACCCAGAAAAGTGTGTTCGGCCAAAGGGGATCAAGCGTGTTGGGAAATGTGGTGCACCCCTATAGGGAAGTTTATCTATTCGAATAGCCGTGTCCCTTGGTAAAAGGACGACCCGGAGTTGTACCTTGACCTTATGACAACTAGAACCGGATACTTAATAAAATACACCCTTTCAAGTGCCAGATACAACCCAGTGATCGCTCTCTCACAGGGCAACGAGAGGAGGATCGCCGGGTAGGATTATGCTATACGATGATACTCGGTTTACTTACCATCTACTCTCATCTAATGCTTTAATATGGAGGCTGCCAGAAGCGTAGTCTTCGATAGGACTAGCTATCCCCATCTTATTCTAGCATTCTACAGTTCAGTCCACATATACTACCCCTTTTCATTGATACCAATGCATATGTAGTGTAGTTCCTTGCGTGCAAGTACTTTGGACGAGTACTCACGGTTGCTTTGCTACTTCTTTTTCCCCCCTTTTCCCGGTTATTGCGATCATATGATGGAGTCCAGGAGCCAAAGGATCCCGAGGAGGTTTCTACGTGGAGTTCTGCTTCGAGGAGTAGTTAGGAGGTCCCACGTAGGAGGCCTTGCCTTTTTGATCGTTGCTACTTTTGTGCTAGCCTTCTTAAGGCAAACTTGTTTAACTTATGTCTATACTCAGATATTATTACTTCCGCTGACTCTTGTGTCTTTGAGCATTTGTATTCGAGCCTTCGAGGCCCCTGGCTTGTAATATAAAGCTTGTATTATTTTAATTTGTGTCTTGAGTTGTGTTGTGATATCTTCCCGTGAGTCCTTGATCTTGATCGTACACATTTGCGTGTATGATTAGTGTACTATCAAATCAGGGGCGTCACAAGTTGGTATCAGAGTCGACTGCTTGTAGGAATCCCCTTCCAAACTCCTTAGCCGAAGTTGATTCTAGTCATTGAAAAAGTTTTACTAACATGGATGTGCGGCTTACGACCCCACGTCACCATTGGGTGGTATTAGGATCTTTTACTCCTCGTCTATACTCTGGGACTCTGAGATCTCTTCTATTCGGGTTAAATGATTTTACTAAATCTGACTCTAGGTTCTCGTAACTACTTTCTCCCAGAGAGCCCCTTATCACAGATGATCGCATGCTGCACCAGAAGATTCTGAAGATACTCTCTGATGTTCTCTTGAGACTTTGTGCCCGTCGCCTTTGCAATTCCCTACCACCGAAATATCCCTATGGATAAATACATACACCTATCGTCCTTACTTTTATTCCCAGCTGATCTTGTTATTACAAGATACCCCAAAATTCTCTCTATTGTTCTGAGAATACTTTGTGCCTTCCGCCTTGCAGTTCTTTGCCGCCTGAATGCCCCTATGGATAATTTCTCGCACCTACCGAGTATCCGCTCATCCTCAGTTGTTTATGTGTTTCAATGAGGTCTTCGAAATAATATTCGATCTTCCGAAAATCCTTAGCAGCTTATTGCTCTTGAAATTCTTGCTTGCTTGCATTATGGTTAATCCCATAAGTAAAGTAATCTTATTGGCAGCCTTTGTCACTATCATTTTGAGTTCATTGATTCAATATGTTGTGAATGCTCGCAATCCTCAATCAGGTCCTAGTATTCATCCTTCCGACTCAGATGTCATTTTGAACAGGAGCTAGTTCTCGACTAATCAAATTAGCGTCGATTGTATCCCTAAGTCTACTCAACTTTTCCATCCTTAATCAGACCATTGGCTTCTGATCCCTTGTTTTGGAAATCATAATTCCTTTGCATTTGAGCTTTGAATTAGTCAGTTGTTTCTATAATCCGATGCGCTTGCATTCCTTCTTCCTCTGATAGAGTACCAATACTCACATCAGCTCCGTTGTAGACCACCAGACCTCTTGTTGGATAATTATCTTACAATGTCCTTCATATTTAATAACCTTGTGAGCCTTTCCATGGATATATAATGCCTTTGGTAAATTGTATCCTCTGCTTTCTCAACCATGCTCTGCTTTTGAGCTGGTGGTATTTAATATTGAAGCTTGTGGTACATGTTTCCACGATACCCTGACGGGTTGAACCTATGCCTTCCTTAATATGTGTGAACTCGAAAGTTTTCATGAGTCATACTCTTCTAGTATTTTGCCAGATAAAATTTCAACACTACAACTTCTTTGAAAGTGAGAGGTGAATGGAAGGTTAGAGATTGAAGAAGTGGGAGTCGACCTTGAACTTTGTGTTCATGCCCATGGACACGATGTAGATCCTACCATAGAGTTTCTTGTAATAATAACTATTTTATTGATATAATATCATCTGGTATGTGTGAATTGATCCTTTGCAATCATGGTTCTGACCATATTTTCTCCTTGATTCCATTTCTCAGGCAAGTGAAAACACTTGTCTTCTGCGGATCAATACCTCAGTCCAACCTTTACTTTGATCTACCATCAAGTATTACACTCCGGTATCTCGAGAATATCATGGAACTGCATAACTTCTTATGGGTTCTTCATCAAATGTTATTTCTCCCCGAATCCAATTTTTTCTTGGGTTCTGGGTTGTCATCAACCGAGAACACCGAATAGTGAATCGGGTCCGTACTCCGATTCAATAACTCTTAAGTAATTTTCGTTGCTTACGAGTTTAATAACCCTTCAAGTCATTCCTAGCCTGATTGCCCATATCATTATCATGTAAAATTTTAACTGTGCTACCTGGTCCTTCTTCCCGGACCACAATTTTTGACGATGAGCTCAGCTTACGTTGATCTTCCTCGTCATATCACTTCGCCTTGAACAGTAAGCTTGATTTCGAGTTTGTGTTGTACCTTGGGTTCCAATAACCTTTGGCTTCATCATTCCATTGACTTGTTGTCATTACCGACTAATTACATCTTCATGAAATCTCTCGACAAAATTTGTCATGATCATCGTCAACATCTTGACTCCTTCTAGGATATAAGTCGAATTCATGATCATAAGTGCCATCCTCGTCCCTTGGTAATTTGAGTTACCATCGACAACATCCTTACCTTCCTTTCATCACAAACTTGTTCATGTTATGGACGCAAATTGCTATCCATCTTGATTATGTTCTACCTTGAAGTACTAATGTCAAGGATGTTGTGAGATTGCTCCACCTCTTAAGAATTCTTGATATAGTAGTACTTCTCGCCATCTCCATTCATTTCTTGGTCCCCGTGTTGTTTCTAACCGGAATATCGGCAGTTGAACTATGATGTGTGAATTCAAAACTTCTGGCAACCCTATTGCTTTCAAGTGAATGGCCAATAGTTTCATTTTAATCATTTTTGTTCATTAAGTCACCATTCTAACATTGATCGTGCAACCCAGCCCATATTTTCGGGTGCATCTTTCAACCAATGTTTAATTGTGTATGTTTTCCTCGAGCATACACCATTATATCATTGATCTGACAAAAGTTATCTCCTTGTTCACATAATAGTGGAAATCCATCTTGTCAGAAATCTAGATGAATTGTCGCCGAGTCCCTCAGTCACCTCCTCGTCCTCTCCTTGGTTTGATGATGAACTCTTGTTTCGGAACTCGCTTCCATAGATCAATTCCCGAGATTCTTACAATGTCATCTCGACAATTTGTGTTGCACCTTTCTTCTCAGGCATCCTGAATCTGAGTTATCCTAACACCAATCATATCTGAATCTCGGTCAGATATGATGGTTGGAACATATTTCCAAGAGTTATAACATTGTTCTTTATGTGACCCGGTAAGGTGATGTCGTGCCTAGCACACCTGGCCAGAGGCCCTATTGTTATAGATTCCTTTTCAACAATGTTAACCATTCTTCCATGAGGAAATTGTAAGACTTATTCTACAAGTTATTCCTGATGTATCCTTTGTGTTTCCAAAGTTTGATCTTCACCTATTGACCATGTCAATGCTATCTCGAAGCATGTCCATGGTACTCCGATTTTCAACAAGAACATTTGAAGCCCAATGCTAAATGTTTCTTGCTCGATTACCCAAACACCGTTGTATGGGTAATGTCATGAAAATTCTCTCCCGTACCTAAAGAGTTTACTACATTATATCATGTCATGGATATCATGCTCTGCTTGTCCTTCTGAAGGATATACCCCTGAAATATGTGATTAAACACATTTTCCTTTCCATTGTTATGTTTAATCTGATGATCACATTTCCTTTACATTGGTTTGTTTAACCTTTCCGGTGATCTATATATGGTCTAAGCAATAATATTCTCCTGCTTATGTAAACATCTTGGTGTACACTTTTGTCAGTAAGACCCTGTTACTATTGTTGATGACATTCCGATAACCACCGATGGACGAGAACTTTGCCTATTGGTCCGCCTCATTCAACGAGCAGGAAAATGGTTCTCTTCGTCCCTCGCCCTTGGTACCGTTGTTGTTGCCGACATAACTGATATGATATCCTCTAACATGCCTTGCTTACAGTATCGTGCAAGACGTCATCACCCTTCATACTTTTAACCCACATGGTGGGCCCATAACCCACAGTTCCACATGATCGAAACCTGACTCTCCTATACACCCCCTGTTCCCAAGGTTGTTCCTCACGCGTGGCCTCATATGTAATTCATGAGCCACCTTCAAATCTGGTATCAGACAAAATACTTATTCCCATTGCTTTGAACCCCTTTCACGCCCTGTAACATGCATCAAACAATTACCTTCCCGCTCGAAACTTCCCAGGATACCTCCTTACTCTGATCTCAATATTTTCTTAAGTTTCAATTCGAGAGTTACCTCTGCCACCTTCCCCGATGCTATCAACCAAATAGTCAACCTTGTAGAGGTCCTTCTCCCAGAATACCCATCCTTTATACTTTCGTAAGTACAATGGAGTTCTCGAAGAAAGGATGCCGACTTCATCAAGATGACCCGAAGCAAAGAAATGAAGACATCAACGTAATGGATCGACCTCTTCGATAAGAGCAACCAAGACCAAGAAGATTCATTATAATTGCGTAACAAAATCTTCGCCCTTACTCCATCTCTTAAATCCCGGGACGAGATTTCTTGTAGTGGAGGAGATTTGTAACACCCCGAGAATCAAGCTACAGTGATCTTCCCTTAATATGTGATGGCATAATTTTTTATACTTAAATACAATTAAATAATTAATTCAACTCAAATTTAAATTCTCAATAGAAGTGTTGAAAATATTTCTTCGGATGTTAAAATAAAAGTGTTCATAATTTCGCAAATACCTGCTAAGTAATTGTCATGAAGAATCTACCATGTTTTGAATTAGCAAAATGGCCCTAACCTAATTAAAACAATGCCAACAACTTTAATTTTGGCCAATTTAATTTAACCAAAAACTCATACTTTTCAAAATAAATTGAAACTTTTTTGGCTAGGTGAAGCCATTTCCTAATATTTATGAGCCAACTTTCATCTTCAACTAAAGTCATTTGGTATAAATTTAAGATGTAAAAGTGTAGCTAAATTAGAAAAGAGGTTAGGAAATAGAAAAATAGAAAGAAACCCCATGGCCACTTGTGGCCAGCTGCTACAGGAACCGGCCCAAGCCCACCACGGCCTTCTCCTTCTTCTTCTGTACAGAGGAGGCAACTTCCTGGTGCAGCACACGCTCGGCCGTCCATGTGCCGATGCCCCTCGTGTCGATCATCTGCTCGTCCTGGAGATGCATAAGAGCCCTCCCGACCCCGTTGACGAACCCTAACCGCTTCATACCTCTCCATCGCCTCTCTCACTTGATCTGAACTCATGCCCGAGCACATCTTCTATGCAACACCATGGAGCACGCGGCCACTAGCCTCCCCTCATCGAGTGAAGATGTCCGGGAGCTCTGTCGTGGTCGGCTCCATCACCACACCGAAGGGCTCGAGCTAGGAGGCCTAGAGCGCTCGCCATCGGGTGTCTTCCCCGCGTCCGGTCGCCGCTTCCCCGTCCTGGATCTCGCTCCTCAGCACCCCCCCCCCCGAGCACGTCATCGAGAACTGCCATGAGATCCTCATCCGATTCCCCCTCTTCCCGGTCTCGATTCATGGTCCTTTGCATCGTTGTTCGCCATGACCGGAGCTCGTCCATGGTTTTGACCTGTGTCGCCCGCGCCCTGCCTCTTCCTAGGCCGCGCCCGGCTGCACCCTACGTCGTCTGTCGCTGCTCCTCGCGTGCCCCCTGCCTGCCTGCAGCGCCGCTGCACTCCGCGCCCGCGTCTCCCGCTTGCCGGCGCGCCCGCGCCTTCCCGCTCGTACTAGCTCCACGGCGCTCCACCCTCGCCGCCCCCGCGCGCTGCTGCTGCTCCGTTGGCCGCTGTCGGCGCCCGATAGCACCCGCCCAGGGCCACGCCTTGCCGCTGCCCGCCGCTGCCGCCGGCCATGGTCACGGCCATGGCTGTGTGCGTCTGTGCGTGTGTGTGGTGTGTGTGTGTGTGTTTGGGGCCGACCCCCTTTTTTCTATATTAATTAGCACTAACCACCGCCTAATTACCCCCACCCCACTAATTAACCCACTAACAATGACACATGGGCCCTCCCTGTTAAAGTTAAGGTTAAAACAAATTTGAGTTTCCTAAGTCAATGACACCTGGGGCCCACATCACTGTTTACTTTGACCAGTCAACTGTTGACTGCTTGGTCAACAGTTGACCTGGCCCCGCTTGTCATACTCTATGTAGTATTACAGTGGGTACAGTTAGCATTTAATAATAAATAAATTTCAAATTAAAATAAATCCAGAAATCTAGAAAATATTTAAATCTTTGAAAATTCATATAAAATAATCTATAAGTCAGATGAAAAAACTTTTTACATGAAAGTTGCTCCGAACAACGAGACAAATCCGAATTCGTAGCCTGTTCGTCCGCCACACATCCCTAGCATAGCAAACACGCAACTTTCCCCCTCCAGTTCATCTGTCCAAAAACGTGAAACATCAGGAAAACTTTCTCGGATGTTTCCCTCCTCCGCCGGTACCACCTACTACCGCATTAGGGCCCACCTAGCACCGCTCATTGTCATTTCATCTATTGTCATGCTTATGTTTGCATTATATTTATTGTTTCTTCCCCCTCTTCTCTCATTAGACACCGAGACCGACGCCGCTGCTACCTAATACGACTACGGTGCTGACGATCCCTCCTTCTTGCCAGAGCAACCAGGCAAGCCTCCCCCCTTGATCAACCTGATATCGCCTATTCTTCTCTCTACTGCTTCCATTAGAGTAGTGTAGCATGTTACTGCTTTCGGTTAATCCTATTCTGATGCATAGCCTGTCGTTGTTGCTACAATTGTTACCCTTACCTGCAATCCTAAATGCTTAGTATAGGATGCTAGTTTTCCATCAGTGACCCTACATTCTTGTCGTCTGCCATGCTATACTATTGGGCCGTGATCACTAGGGAGGTGATCACAGGTATATACTTATATACATAATATGCGATACATGTGGTGACTAAAGTCGGGTTGGCTCGTAGAGTACCCGCAAGTGTTTCTGATGTGGCGGCTGAAGGGGCAGGTGGTTCCATCCAGGTAGTGGTGGGCCTGGGTTCCCGAGGGTCCCCGACTGTTACTTTGTGGCGGAGCGACCGGGCAGGTTGAGACCACCTACGAGAGAGGTGGGCCTGGCCCTGGTCGGCGTCTGCGGTTACTTCAAAATAACACGCTTAACGAGATCTTGGTATTTGATCTGAGTCTGGCCATTGGCCTATACACACTAACCAACTACGCGGGAACAGTTATGGGCACTCGACGTCATGGTATCAGCCGAAGCCTTCTTGACATCAGCGACTGAGTGGCGCGCGCCGGATTGGGTTGGAACGCCTGCTCTTGTATTAGGGAGGCTAGGTCTGCTTCCGGCCACGTTCGCAACGTGCATGTGTGCAATGGGTGATGGGCCCAGACCCCTGCGTCATAGGATTTAGAACGGCGTGCTGACCTCTCTATTGTGCCTAGGTAGGGCTGCGATGTGTTGATCTTCCGAGGCCGTACATGACCCAGAAAAGTGTGTCCGGCCAAAGGGGATCGAGCGTGTTGGGAAATGTGGTGCACCCCTGCAGGGAAGTTTATCTATTCGAATATCCATGTCCTCGATAAAAGGATGACCCGGAGTTGTACCTTGACCTTATGACAACTAGAATCGAATACTTAAAAAAATACACCCTTTCAAGTGCCAGATACAACCTGGTGATCGCTCTCTCACAGGGCGACGAGGGGAGGATCGCCGGGTAGGATTATGCTATACGATGATACTCGGTTAACTTACCATCTACTCTCATCTACTTCTTCAATATGGAGGCTGCCATAAGCGTAGTCTTTGATAGCACTAGCTATCCCCCTCTTATTCTGGCATTCTGTAGTTCAGTCCACATATACTACCCCTTTTCATTGATACCAATGCATATGTAGTGTAGTTCCTTGCTTGCGAGTACTTTGGATGAGTACTCACGGTTGCTTTGCTACTTCTTTTCCCCCCTTTTCCCAGTTATTGTGATCATATGATGGAGTCTAGGAGCCAGAGGATCCCGAGGAGGTTTCTACGTGGAATTCGGCTTCGAGGAGTAGTTAGGAGGTCCCATGCAGGAGGCCTTGCCTTTTTGATCATTGCTACTTTTGTGCTAGCCTTCTTAAGGGAAAATTGTTTAACTTATGTCTATACTCAGATATTATTACTTCTGCTGACTCTTGTGTCTTTGAGCATTTGTATTCGAGCCTTCGAGGACCCTGGCTTGTAATATAAAGCTTGTATTATTTTAGTTTGTGTCTAGAGTTGTGTTGTGATATCTTCCCATGAGTCCTTGATCTTGATCGTACACATTTGCGTGTATGATTAGTGTACAGTCAAATCGAGGGCGTCACAAAAAATCACCATTATTATATTCTCAAATTATTTCCCTTCTCATTAAAGGGTGATGCTAAGATGTGTTATAATACTCTTGCTCCTGGTTGTGTGTGCAGTCCCCAGGATATGATTTCCTGCTCATAAGAAACAAGTTGCCTTACAGGAAATATTTAACTTTGTGCAAATTGAAAAAGAGAGTCTCCCACAAGTTCGAGGAGGCTTCTTCAACCGCTGAATGCTTTGCCTGATCATCCTCTTAAGAAAAATGAAATACTTGATATCTTCTATGATGGACTAACCGATGCTTCTAGGAACTTCCTAGATAGTTGTGTTGGTTGTGTTTTCAGGGAATGAACTATTGAACAAGCTAAAGAATTATTGAATAACATTTTGAAAAATTATGATGATTGGACTCTTCCTGAACCACCACCTAAACCCACTCCAAAGAAGAGGGATATCTTATATCTCAATCCTGAAGATATGGAAGAGGCAAAGAAATGTATGAAGGAAAAAGGTATTAAATCTGAGGATGTCAAAAATTTACCTCCTATTGAAAAAATACATGGGCTTCATAGACCACCACCCAAGGTGGTAGAGGTAAATTCTTTTATGAAATTTAACGATAAGGACAATCCTTATAATATGCATCCTAGTCAATGCCTTTATGAGTTTGATAACTACATTAGAAACAAGATCACTTCAATGCAAATGTTATGAGGAAACAATTGAAATACAACTCTGACATGATTGCTCGCTTGAGTGACTTGTTATTCAGAATTACCAATGATGTTAGAGGTGTAGGAAAACATTCCCCTATGGTTCATACCCGGTTAGAACAAGTTGCTAAATATCAAAAATAATTGCTTGATGAAATGAACAATAATATAAGTGACTTTGTTGTTAGAGTAGCAACTAGAGGAGATAAAATGACTCAGGAACTACATTATCCTAAGGGACACCCTAAAAGAATTGAACAAGACTCTCAAAGAATTAACACTGATGCACCTAGCCCTTCTAAAAAGAAGAAGAAAAATAAAAATGATAGGACTTTGCATACCTCTAGTGAACCTGAGATAGAAAAACCTCCTAAGCTAATAATGATGTTTCTATTTCTGATGCTGAAACTCAATCTGGTAATGAACATTCACCTAGTGATAATGAAAAAGATAATGATGATGTTCATGAAGACACTCAACCAAAATTTGATAAAGAACTAGATAATGATGTTGAAATAGAACCAGCTTTCGATCTTGATAACCCACAACCTAAAAATAAAAGATATGATAAAAGAGACTTTGTTACGAGGAAACATGGAAGAGAAAGAGAACCATGGGTTCAAAAACCCATGCCCTTTCCACCTAAATCAACTAAGAAGAAAGATGATGAAGAGTTTGAACGCTTTGCTGAAATGATTAGGCCAGTCTTTTTGCGTACTCGCTTGACTGATATTTAAAAGATGGACCCTTCTGCAAAATATATGAAAGACATCATCACTAATAAAAGGAAAATACCTGAATCTGAAATCTCCACCATGCTTGCTAATTATTATTTTAAGGATGGAGTATATAAAAAACTTGGAGATCCGGGAATACCAACTATACCTTGCTCCATCAAAAGAAACTATGTGAAAACTGCTCTATGTGATTTAGGAGCTGGTGTTATTGTTGTGCCTTTCTTCTTATATAAAAGACTTGACTCGAATAAACTCACACCTACTAAAATATCTTTGCAAATGGTTGATAAATCAACTGCTATACCTATCGGTATTTGTGAATATATGCCCGTTGTTGTTGCAAATATTACCATCTTAACTAAATTTGTTATACTAGAGATGCCCGAGGACGACAACATATCGATTATCCTTGATAGACCCTTTTTGAATAATGTAGGGGCTGTTATTGATTGCAATAAAAGCAAGGTCACTTTTCATATCAATGGTAATGAGCATACAGTGCACTTTCCGAAAAACAATTCCAATTGAATGGTATAAATGTTGTTGAAAAATCTTCGACACTCACTATTGGAAGTTTTCAACTACCTCTACCTACTGCCAAAAAGAAATATGATATACTTATTGTTGGGGACATGCATATCCCCGTTGAGGTAACTTAGTGTTTTACGAAAGTTCTTTGGTTTCATGCTAATCGAAGGTGGTTGTTAATAAGACTTGATCAACCTTATTAATAGATCACTTTTGAGAGGTATGAAGTTGATGAATTTAGTAGGCACAACTTTCTGTCCTTGCCTTTTGTTTTCTGTTTTTCTTAGTTAAATAAAATAAAATGCTATGTTTATCCTGTTTTCTGGATTTTCCGTGTAATAAAAATGACCCAAAAATAAAAAATTTCAGAATGTCCTGAAAATTTAATACGATTTTTTCTTCTGAATTTCTGAATATTTAGTGCAAATAACATCAGAGGGGGTGCACCAGGTGGGCACAACCCACCTGGGCGCGCCAACAGCCCCAGGCATGCCCTGGTGGGTTCTGGTCCCCACGTGGGCCCACTCACTTATCTCTTTAGCCCATGTCATCACCTACCTCCAGAAAAAAAATCACCATTGCTCTCTCTCCCTCTTGCTATCAAACCCACGGATTTCGATCTCTTTGCTCGAAGCTCCGTTTTCGAAACTGTTTTGGGGGATTGCTACTTGGTATGTGACTCCTCCATTGGTCCAATTAGTTTTTGCTCTAGTGGTTTATATTTTGAATAATTAACTACTCTTGGTGCTGTTGTAGATGAGCTTGCATGTTGAATTGTTAGACTTCTAAGTTGTTTGAATGCTCAATATAGCCTCTATGCATGCTTATGAGTAGTTGCTATCAATCTTGTAAAGTTTTGTTGACAAAAATTTTGTGGACTAAAAATTTCAGAATTTTATCCTTAGGAATAAGATGAGTTTCTTTAGGAAGTTTGCTTCCAAGAAGAACTCCAAGGGAGTCATTGGGGAATCATCGGATAGTGACCTCCATACTTAGAGAATGGTATAAGTGCCAGGGGCGTATACCAGATCATGTCAGATGACATCATTGCCAGGGGCGGATACCAGATCATGCCAGATGACATCATTGCCTACTGGAAGGGCCAGTCAGCGGCAGAGGAGGAGCCTCAGGAGTGGGACGCTTAGGTTCCTGCTCCACAACACTTCAACATGGGATCGGATGGCTACTACAAGTGGTGATTACCAAGCTAGGCCAAAAGCCTAAGCTTGGGGGAGTACGTTTTCCACCGACATTACATTCATGTTCACATATTTCATTCCAGTTGCCTGTGTCCTTACTTTTTCATTGTATCATCCATGTTAGATTTATTTTCTCACTTTCTTCTTGTGTGTTTGAAAAACACTGAGAAAACCCAAAAATATTTCCTGCTTCTTTTCGTTTTTTCTTTCAAGTTTAATTAGTTGTAGTATTAAAATAAAAAACCAAAAAGATTTCTCGATTGTTCTTTTTGCTTATTGGGAGCTTTCCCGTGTAAATAATTTTTCTCGTTTTTTTTTCTCCTTCTTTAATTTGCTTTCTTCTAGAAAAACTAAAAAATCCAAAAATATTTTAGTGTGTTTCTCTATTTTTTTTATTATTGAGTCATACCAAGGAGAAGACCATGATGAAAATGTTGAGTGGCTCTCATATGCATTATTGTTGATCTAACAAAGAGCCCACATTACCTTGTCTTCTCCTTTTTGAATAAAATGTTTGCAGACTCCAGCTTAGTCCACGGTACCCTTGCACTATTATTATTTTCAACTTGTTCGGTCGTGCAAGTGAAAGGCAATAATGACGATATTTGGTGAACTGGATGAGGCAGAGAGAAACATGTATGAACTCAACTTGTTTAATTTTTGTAAATATGTTTAACCTAGTATCCATGATTCAACATATTATGATCAAACATGTTTGCAATGACAATTAGAGATTATAGTTTCTCATGCCATGCTTAAGTAGCTAGGAGTGGATAATGATTTATTTTGGATGTCAACATTGCGTTAAAATGATTGTGATGTAGTATGATGATATGGTATCCTCCTCTAAATGTTTCGAGTGGCTTGAATTGGCACATGCTCATACATGTAGTTGAATCAAAACCAACATAGCCTCTATGATATTTATGTTCATGGTGTTCATATCCTACTCATGCTATTATCCAATGTTCATTATGCATAATGCATGTTCATGACCGTTTTCACTCTCTAGCTGGCCGCTTCCCAACCTATTTGCTAGCCTTCGCTTGTACTAAGCAGAAATACTGCTTGTGCATCAAAATCCTAAAACCCAAGTTATTCCAGATCAGTCCAGCATACCTACCTATATGCGGTATTACCCTGCCATTCTAAGTAAATTTGTATGTGCCACCTCAAAAAACTTCAAATAAATATCCTTTTTGTGTGCCTAGATTGTTCATAGAGCGACGTGAGGTAGTCGGTATCTTCCATGCTAAGCCGACTATTCTCATGATGAGTGTTTATTCACTTGTCCTTGCACGAGAGGGGCAGTAATAGGCATTCCTAGTCCCGAAATCAAACTGCCAATAATTAAATAAAACTCCCCCATGACTGATGTTGGTATGGAGGGTACCCGAGGATTGGGCTAGCTCTGGAGTGTGATTGTTGGTGCAGGGGGAGTAAACCTTTACTTTTATCGCTTGGGAACCGCCACTAATGTGTTTAGGAAGATATCGATAACTAATGGTCGCAAAGTAAACATGAAGGGTGCATTTCTCAAAATTTCATTTACCTCTATTTTAAAAACTGAGCTCTGGCACCACTGCAAAATCCTTGCTTCCCTCTACAAAGGGACTATTTATTTAATTTTATGTTGAGTCATCACCTTCTCAAATAAGCGCCAGATTATGAGAGAACTATTGTTATCCTCGTGCATTGTGTATAGTTAATGTTGGATGCATCATGACTGGATCTTTTCTACCATGAATTACAATGTTTAGAAACTGCTTGAACTTTGAAGATGCTCTACATTTATGTTTTGCAGTCTCAGAAAGGGCTAGCGAGATACCACTATTGTCATACTATATCATGATTGTTTTGATAAGGTGTTGTCATTTGAGATATTTTATTATTGCTCGCTAGTTGATTATGTCATTGATATGAGTTAATATAATTTTTAAGAGTTATTGTTGACATGGTTAGTTATAATCTTTGCTGAAAACCTGGGTGCTACTTAAGCTTATTATGTAAACAAGAGCAAAAGAGTTTGTAAAAGTTTTTCTTTTCCACTTCCAGTTTATCAACGGAATTGCTTGAAGACAAGCAAAGGTTTAAGCTTGGGGGAGTTGATACGTCTCCATCGTATGTACTTTTCCTAACGCTTTTCCTCTTGTTTTGGATTCTAATTTGCATGATTTGAATGAAACTAACACAGACTGACGTTGTTTTCAGCAGAACTACCATGGTGTTGTTTTTGTGCAGAAATAAAAGCTCTCAGATTGAAATGAAACTTTGCGGAGAATTTTTATGCAATAAAAGAAAAATACTGGAGCCAAGAACCACCGGAGGGGGGTCCCCTGGGTGAGCACAACCCACTAGGGCGCCCCCCTCAGGCGCACCTAGGTGGGTTGTGCCCACCTGGTGGCCCCGCAGACCCTGATTCCAACTCCATAAATACCTATTTTTCATAAAAAAAATAAGGAGGAAGAATTATCTCATTTCACAATACGGAGCTGCCGCCGCCTCCCGTTCTTCATCGGGAGGCCAGATCTGGAGTCCGTTTTGGGCTCCGGAGAGGGGGATCTTCGATCTTCATCACCATGAACCCTCCTTCATCGCCAATTCCATGATGCTCCCCACCGGGAGTGAGTAATTCCTTCGTAGGCTCGCTGGTCGGTGAGGAGTTGGATGAGATTCATCATGTAATCGAGTTAGTTTTGTTAGGGCTTGATCCCTAGTACCCACTAGGTTCTGAGATTGATGTTGATATGACTTTGCCATGCTTAATGCTTTTCACTTTGGGCCCGGGTGCCATGATTACAGGCCTGGACCATTTATGTTATCACCATTATTTCTACGTTCTAGATCCGATCTTGCAAGTTATATTCACCTATAACGTGTTATGATCCATAAACCTTGGAGTGACAATAGTCGGGATACTTTCTGGTGATAACCGTACTTTGAGGAGTTCATGTATTCACTATGTGCTAATGCTTTGTTCCGGTTCTCTATTAAAAGGAGGCCTTAATATCCCTTAGTTTCCTTATGGACCCCGCTGCCACGGGAGGGTAGGACAAAAGATGTCATGCAAGTTATTTCCATAAGCACGTATGACTATTTACGAAATACATGTCTACATTATATTTATGAACTGGAGCTAGTTTTGTATCGCCCTAGGTTATGACTGTTATATGATGAATATCATCCAACGAATCCACAGATCCAATGCCTACGAATTTCTCTTATATTTTTCTTGTTAAGTTACGACTGCTATTGTTATTATTACACTTGCTACAAAATCATTGCTATCATTGTTACTGTTGCTATTACTGTTACTACTACTATCAAAACCATCATATTACTTTGCTACTAATCACTTTGCCATAGATAATTAATCTCCGGGTGTGGTTGAAATGACAACTCAGCTTCTAATATTTGCAAATATTCGCTGGCTCCCCTTGTGTCAAATCAATAAATTTGGGTTGAATACTCTACCCTCGAAAACTGTTGCGATCCCTTATACTTGTGGGTTATCAATCATAAACTCAAAGTTTGTCGCATCCCAACAAACACACTGATGTCTACTACGCAACCTTCTTCTTGTAGACTTGTGTTGGGCCTCCAAGCGCAGAGTTTTGTATGACAATAGCAAATTTCGCTCAAGTGGATGACCTAAGGTTTAGCAATCCGTGGGAAATGTAGGATGAAGATGGTCTCTCTAAAAACCCTGTGACCAAATAACAAAGAGTCTCTTGTGTCCCCAACACACCCAATACAATGGTAAATTGTATAGGTGCACTAGTTCGGCGAAGAGATGGTGATACAAGCATAATATGGATAGTAGATATAGGTTTTTGTAATCTGAAAATATAAAAACAGCAAGGTAACTAGTAACAAAAGTGAGCGAAAATGGTATTGCAATGCTTGGAAACAAGGCCTAGGGTTCATATCTTCACTAGTGCAAGTTCTCTCAACAATGATAACATAATTAGATCATATAACAATCCCTCAACGTGCAACAAAGAGTCACTCCAAAGTCACTAATAGCAGAGAACAAACGAAGAGATTATTGTAGGGTACGAAACCACCTCAAAGTTATTCTTTCCGATCAATCCATTGAGCTATTCCTATAAGTGTCACAAACAACCCTAGAGTTTGTAGTGAAATAACACCATATGACACACATCAATCAACCCTAATGTCACCTAGATACTACAATGTCACCATAAGTATCCATGGGTCAATTATATGATATGCACCAAACAACTTTAGATTCACAATATTCAATCCAACACAAAGAACCTCAAAGAGTGACCCAAGATTCCTACCGGAGAAATGAAGACGAAAATGTGCATCAACCCCTATGCATAGATTACCCAAATGTCACCTCGGGAATCCGCGAGTTGAGTGCCAAAATATACATCAAGTGAATCAATAGAACACCCCATTGTCACCATGTGCATCCCACGCTAGACATACATCAAGTGTTCTGGAATCCATAATAGTATTCAATCCGTTAATAGTGAAATCTACGTAAAAATCAATTCATCACAAGAAGATAGAGGGGGAGAAACACCATATGATCCAACTATAGTAACAAAGCTCGCGGTACATCAAGATCATGCAAAATCAAGAACACGGGAGAGAGAGAGATCAAACACATAGCTACTGGTACATACCCACAGCCTCGAGGGTGAGCTACTCCCTCCTCATCATGGAGACCGCCGGGATGATGAATATGGCCTTCGATGATGGTTTCCCCCTCCGGCAGGGTGCCGGAACGGGCTCCCGATTGGTTTTTCGTATCTATAGAGGCTTGCAGAGGCGGAACTCCCGATCTAGGTTTCTTTTCGGGGGTTTTGGTATTTATAGGAATTTTTGGCATCGGTTTCACGTCAGGGGGGTCCATGAGGAAGTGGCAAGACAGGGGGTGCGCCCTCCACCCTTTACGCCACCTCGGGACTCTTCTGGCCCAACTTCGGTGCTTCAGGGGTCTCTTTTGATCCATAAAAATCACCATAAATTTTCATCCCATTCTGAGAACTTTTATTTCTGCAGAAAAAATGACACCATGGTAGTTCTGCTGAAAACAGTGTCAGTCCTGGTTAGTTCTAATGAAATCATACCAAAACCATATAAAATTATTGTAAACATGGCATTAATACTTCATTAATTATAGATACGTTGGAGACGTATCACACACCGCAAAAAAGAGTTACATCAAATAGATCTCCAAGAGACCATTGTATTGAGAATCAAGAGAGAGAGAGAGAGGAAGCCATCTAGCTACTGCCTATGGACTCGTAGGTCTATGATGAACTACTCACGCATCATCGGAGAGGCACCAATGAGGATGATGAACCCCTCCGTGACGGTGTCTAGATTGGATCTCGTGGTTCTGGAACTTGCGGCAGCTGGAATTGTGTTATGTCGACTCCCCTAGAGTTTTTGGAATATTCGGCAATTTATAGGGCAAAGAGGCGCTGCCGGAGGTCACCGAGGGGGGCACAACCCCCCTGGGCACGCCTGGGCCTCCTAGCGCGCCCTGGTGGGTTGTTCCCACCACGGGCCTCCCCTATGGTACATGTTTGGCCCATTGGGTGTCTTCTGATCTAGAAAAAATCTCCAAAAAGTTTAGCTACGTTTGGACTCCATTTGCTACTGATATTCTGCAAAGTACAAAACAAGCAAAAAATGGCAACTGGCACCGGGCACTATGTCAATAGGTTAGTCCCAAAAATGATATAAATTTGCTATAAAATGATTGTAAAACATTCAAGAATCATAATATAACCGCATGGAACAAGCAAAAAATTATAGATACGTTGGAGATGCATCAGTGCATGTGCTGGCGACCAAAATTGCGGCGACGAGCGCCGGACTTCATCGGAAATTTTCTATGGACCACCATTTGGAGCGTGGCTAGGCGCATTCGAACGCTGGTGCTCGTGTGCGTCCAAAAGAGCAAACGACGGTGGCTGGGGTGGTCTGCAACGATGACGACGTCGAGCAGAGGCGGCGGTCGGAGCATGGGCAAGCTCGGGTTCGGTACTAGGAGGCACGGGATGACGATCTAGAGGGGGCCTCGGCTTCCTGGAGGTGCGCTGAGCACGACTGCATGGTCATACAACTTTGAGAAGGATGGAAGCGATGGCAGCAAGCGCAACAGCGGAGCTAAGCTTTGACAGCGATGGCAACAACGACTAGAAACAGGGAATCAAGGGGGAAACAGAGTGGAAGACTCGACGCTCACCGAGGGAGGTCACAGTTGCTCATCGGGGGTTTAGGAGCAACAAATGATGACAGATCGAAGTTGTTCACGATGATGATCAAACGTGGGAGAAGAGCTCGATTCGGTCAATGCGGTGGTGTAGAGCTCGAAGTCGTCGATGTAGAGGATGCAGGGGATGACGTCGCAGCTCGCAAACAAGGATCTAGGGCGCAGGGACGATGGCGGGCAAGCTCAAGATCGAGAGAGAGGGGAGAGAGGAGAGGGGGGAAGTGCCATGCCTAGGTTTTCTAGGGGTCACGATGCATAAACTGATACCGAAAACTAACGTATTACTGAAACCGAAACCCCGAAATGGCAGACGAAAACATGTGTTAAAAGAAAAGGACGTTGTGCCAAATTTGACGGGAGAAGGGGCATCCAATGATGATGTGTCTGCATGGTCTCCTCGGCCTGATCACATAGGGCACAACGATCACTTGTGCGGCAGGCCATGACGAGCGAGTCGAGCATACGTCCAGCAGCGGTCGAGGTCAGCGAGCCAAGTGAAAATCTTGATGCGGAGGGGAGCCCAACATCTCCATGTAAGGCGCCAGAATGGTGCATGAGTGGATCCGGAGTAGAGAGCGCGATAGCAGGATCTGGACGAGTATTTGGCATTGGAAGTCCATCGCCAGAGGAGGCGGTCTGGGCGGGAGGAGAGGGTGGTGAACCGGAGCAATCTCCAGAGGCGGACGTAATCGATCAAGGCGGTGGGGTTGAGAGCGCCGCGTAGATCAGCGATCCAGCGACGGTCCTGAAGGGCATCGGCGACGGAGCGCTTGCGCAGGCGCCGTGGAACCAGAGGAAGCAGGGACGGAGCTAGATCCGAGACGGTGCGACCGTTGAGCCAGTGGTCGGTCCAAAAGAGGCATGTTTGGCCATCACCAACGTCCCAGGATGTGGAAGCCCTGAAGATGGCAGAGACGTCGTGGTCGCTCGGGAGTTGGAGATGCGCCCAAGGCTTGGAGGGATCCGTGCGCTGGAGCCAAAGCCACTGGACTCGCAGGGCGATCCCCTGGCGGTGGAGGTCCTGAATGCCCAGCCCGCCGAGCTCGAGAGGGTGACAGACGCGTTGCCAGTTGACGGGACCGTGGCCGCTGCGGGTCTCCTTTCTGCCGTACCACAGGAACTCGCGGAGGGTGCGGTTGATCTGCTTGAGAATAGGCGGGCAGATGGCGATGGCCACCATAATGTGGGAAGGGATCGCGCAAAGGACATGGCGAACCAGAGCGAGGCGTTCGCCGCGGGAGAGGAGGGCAGCACGCCAGGTGGGCAACTTCCTCGCGAGCCTCTCGACGATAGGCTGCAGGGAGGAGGCGGAGGGTTTCCGTACTGACAGTGGGATGCCCAGGTAGGTGATAGGAAACTCGAGGACAGCGCATGCAAGTTCGGCGTTGATGCACGCGAGCTCCGCATCACCGCAACGGATGGGCGTGGCCGAGCATTTAGCGAAGTTGGTGCGAAGCCCGAAAGCCACTCCAAAGACACGCAGCAGCTCACGGATGACGCGCGGGTCGTGGCTGGAAGGGTGGCAGAAAATGACCACGTCATCGGCGAAGAGGGATATGCTCGAGGCGGCGTGGCGAGTGGTAAGGCGCTGAAGCAGGCCTCGCTGATGGGCGTGAAGCAGCAGAGAGTTGAGGACATCGATGGCCATGGTGAAAAGCATGGGAGATATCGGATCTCCCTGGCGCAGGCCGCAGGCGAGGGCAATCGGGGGGGGGGGGATTCGTTGATAAGGATCCGCGTACTCACGGTGGAGAGGAGAATGGCAACCCATTCGATCCAACGACGTTCGAAGCCCAGATGCCGAAGGACGTTAATGAGGAAGGGCCAAGAAAGCGAGTCGAACGCGCGTGCGATGTCAAGCTTGAGGAGGACGCGGGGTAACCGAAGATTATGAAGTTGGCGTGTGGTCTGCTGGACCAACATGAAGTTGTCGTGCACGCAACGCCCATCGATGAAAGCGCTTTGGTTCGTGGTCACGAGCTGTCCCAGCCGAGGGGCGAGCCGGAGGGAGAGGACCTTGGCAATGAGCTTGGCCACAAGGTGGAGCAGACTGATGGGGCGGTACTCGGAGAGGGCGGTGGCGTCTTGCTTCTTGGGCAAGAGGGTGATTAGGGCTTCGTTGAGGCGCTGCAAGCTATGCCCGTTCATGGAATAGAACTTGTCAAAGACAGCGCAGATGTCGGCCTTGACGATGTCCCAGCAAGCCACGAGAAATTCAGAGGTGAAGCCGTCAGGGCCTGGGGCCTTGCCGCGGGGAAGCGCGCGAGCAGCTCGAAGGATCTCTTCCTCAGATAAAGGAAGGTTGAGATTAGTGAGGTCGAACGAACGGTCGTCGATCTGATCAAGATCAAGGGCGAATTCGTGTGGCGAGGAGGAACCGAAGAGCGAAGAGAAATGGTCAAAGGCGGCCTCGGCCATGCCCTGCTCGTCATGGATTGTTGTGTTGTTGACCCGAAGGGAGTGGATGACATGCTTTTGACACCGGTGAGCGGCATGGATTTTGAGGAACGCAGTGTTCGTCTCGCCTTCTTTGAGCCAGGAAAAGCGCACGCGCTCGCGAGCAAGGAATCTCTCGAGCGAAGCAAGCCCGAGGTAGGTGCGCTTGAGGTTGCAACGGAGCCAGGTTTCGAACTGGGTTAGAGGGCGGAAGTCCTGCGCCGCATCGAGCCGGGTAATACGGGTTACATACAGGGTACAAAGAAACGAGGCCCAGCCCACGAAAACTGGGTTACATATGGGGGTTACATCATGGGCATAAGTCCTGGTGCGCTTGAGGTTACATACCCGAAAAACATCGTGTGTACAAAGGAACGAGGCCCAGCCCACGAAAACTTAGGTCGCCACTTGTCCCAACTTCCCAATCCCCCCATTGCTAGTTACCACAGGCCCCAACCCCCGCTCGTATCCACCTCTATGGCACTACGCCGCAGGCCCCATATGACCTTCCCCCGTGGCTGGCACCAACAGCACCACTGCTGCCCTCGTACGCCTCCACTCCGTGCCATATTTGACCAGCTACATGTCAACTCCACGCACCTTTGTACACACCACCCGGCTGCAACACCACCCATTGTAGGCAGCACCGCGCACTCGCCAGTTGGCCTCTAGCGGTTGTCCTTTGCGATTGCAGCAAGCAAGCTCCGCCTCCTCTGCAGGTGTAGCCCACCTCGCCCGATGACCTCCTTCTCCAGCCAAACTCCAGCCGCTGCACACTGTGCCTCCTCGCATCGCGATGCACCATGCTTGGTTCTTCTGTTTTTTACTCCCTTCATCCGGAAATACTTATCAGCGAAATGGATGTATGTAAACATATTTTAGTTCTAGATACATTCATTTTTATCTATTTATGCGACAAGTATTTACGGACGGAGGGAGTATTTATTTTGGTCAATTCAGGATTACCCGAACCCGATTTTGCGGATACCCGAATTGTCGGGTATAAAAAAATTTAGACAAATTTTGGGTATTAATTTTGAAAACCCAAAATTCTTATAAACTTAAATAACTGACCCGAATTTTTGGGTAAACCCAAACGCCCAGCGTGACCAAGGGTTGCGGGGATGACTTATCCACGCGGGGAGACTGCGGATGGCTGCCGCGTGGCTATCGGTGCCCTGGACACCGCAGACGTGTCCAACGAGCCTCGGTGAACATGAGGAAGAAGAAGGGGGAGGTGGGATGGTTCTTGCACTGTGCACTCAAGGCCTAGTAGTGCAGTAGGTTATTTCCTTTCTTTTTCTTTTTTTTCCGTTTCTGTTTTGCATTTATTTAAGCCACTAAATGCATTTAGTTAAATATGAAACTTGTCATATAATTACAATGCAATACTTTGAGAAGGCACACAAAGTTTTAGGTCATTTGCAAACGTTTAAGTTTTTATATTTAATTGGCTTAAATAGTTGTTGTTGGCCCTGTTTAATTGATGCTAGGGTAAATTTGGGTTGGGTGGTGTTGTTTTCCTTAAAAAAATTATTTAGGTATTATTTGTAATATTATAAAAAAATCTCTATTTGAAGAAATAATATTTTGCCTTGCAAGAATTTGAATTTGAATTTGACTGTTATTTGGGACAAGTGGCAATTAAGCTTTGCAAAACATGATGACTTGGCATAATTAGAGGGAAATCATTGTAGCTTAATTACAATGGTGTTACAGTTTTGAGAGAGGATTTGGCTCCCCTAGAAGAAGAAGGAAGTCGTATGAGGGCATAATAAGGAGAAGGAAGTCACATCTACGGAGGATAACCGAAGAAGCCCCTTATATACACCTTCAACCCTAGCTGCTGGCATCAGGCCCTCATTCATCCAAGATAAGATCACAACACCTCCATTGCTGCTCCAAAACGACCTCGATAGAATAAGAAGGGCGAATACAAGAAGTAAGAAGGGGAGCCTCCGCCACCACGCGCACCGGCCTTTAGGCCAGTGCCATCTCCACCGTGTCGCCTCCATCACCGCCATCTTCATCGATGTTGCCTTCGTCACCATCATCTCCACCAGCGACGCCATGCCTTCTCTCTTCCCCGGCCCGATGTCGGCTTGTAACTTGACCCTCTCCTTTATGTTTTCCGCCATTATGTTTGAGTAGTTGTACTTATTCTCGAGAATATGGATGAACGCCTTACGATAAGAATTAATTTCCTTTAAGCGATCAGATATATTATGCTTATGTTCAAGTTAGTGGCCTTCGTGAATGTTGAGAGGAGACCCCGCTCGCATTTGTACCATGATTAGCCATGAAGCATATTGCTGTCGCTGTTTTAGGTTAGGACGTTGAGGTAACTCGAGGTGTCAGTAAAATCTTCTTTCCTTTTGCGGCGGCATTGACAACGAAGGTATACCGGTGAACACACACCTCTCCCTTCTCTTCTTGTTGATGGAGTCACGAGCTATCCTCCACGTCTGGACTCATCGCCGAGGCAAGCTACCGCAGGGTCACTCTCTATGGGGCTCGCTTCGTGTTGTCGTTGCACCTCCTCATGGGCCGGACGAAGAGTCATCAGGCTATGTGGTTGTCGACACTCGTTTGGACTATAGAGTCGAGCATAGACTCCAAGACAAGTGGGCAAGGTGAAGGTAGAAAGGAGAGCCATGCTAGAGGAGGACCAAAGGGGGTCAAGTGAAAGGTGAGTGACAATTTATTCGCCATTTTTCTTTCTTTTTTTCTTTTAAGTGGATCCCACTTGTGACATGTTCATAATGCCCCATGCACCGATTACCCAAGGAAAAAACCTTAGAATGTATCTCAGACACACAACCAAAGTGCAGTGATTTAACAGAAGAAGGGCAAAACTAAGCACCCCAAAAACATTTTTGGGGTAAAACTGAAAACCAATTAGTGGAACAGAAGTTTTCTTTGTGTGCATTGCGTAGTTACCTGCATACCGCAATTCTGGTCAATTTGTCAGCAATAAAATCACAAAGCATAAAACAAAAACTAAAATAAAATCACAAAGCATCACATAAACAAGCAAATGCCCATAGCGCTACAACTACATACTGAAACAGTTACTGTTCTTACAAGAAGTAAACACCGAAGACAAACACAAAACATTCAGGGAACCACCAAATCAGGTAATCACATTAAACTTGAAAAAATCAACAAAGCAGGACATAAACAAACAAACGCCCATCTCATGTGACAACTACAAACTGGAACATTTACAGTTCTTACAAGAAGTTAAACTCAAGGATAACCACACAAAATTCACGAAAAAGCAAGCAAGAATCATCAATCAGTAACTGCCCGTTCACCAACTCCATGACGTCAAACTCGAGGAGATCAACCAATTTTTCAGAGAGTAGGCATGAATGCCCAGCTTTTTACAGAAAGCTTAAAGCAAAACAGATCAAGGAGGAGAAAAGATAGACAGGCGAGACTAGCTTAAGATAATCAAAGCGGCTCATCAGGCCAAATTTGAGACAATCAACACAGTTCATGACCAATTTCATCACTAGATTCGTCCAGCACGCCACACTTCAGGAGATCAACAAGCTTTCATGACCAAATTCACCACCAAATCAGTTCATCATATGCCAAATTGAGGAAATCAACAGAATTTCATGACCAGTTTCACCACCAAAGTAAGTTCATCATATGCCAAACTAGAGGAAATTAACAGAGTTCGCGACCAACTTCACCACCAGACCACTACCAACTCGATCCAAGACGATCAACGAAGCAAAACAAGGAAGAAAGACACCAAACATGACCAGATCAACAAGGCATCTCTCACACTCTCGCGCCGGCCATCCTGCATGAGCACTACCACTACCTACTCGACCTTGACGTGGAACACGTCCTTGCGCTCCTCCTCCTTCACCTTGAGCAGGGTCACCCAGAGCACGCCGTTCTTCATCTCGGCCTTGATCTTGTCCAACTTGTACGCGTCAGCGGGCATCTCGATGCGGCGGTTGTACCTCGGCACCGCGGAGTCGTCGTCGCCGTCCCAGGGCTGCTTCTCGCCCTCGCCCTCGACCACCAGGATGTTCTTGTCCGCGCGCACCTTCACGTGCTCCTTGGTCAGCCCGGGCATCGGCACCTTGAGGTACACCGCGTCGTCGTCCTCCTTGGCCACCCAGCGTCCGAGCCGCGACGCCCCAGCAGTGGAGAGGCCGGTCTGAGCTGCAACGTCCTCCATCAGAGACAGCAGACGGGCCATGCTGGTCAGCGCGCCGAGCGGGTCGAGCACGTCTGCAGAATCAACATCAGGGACGGCAAAAGCTCATCAGAAGGCTGATTTGACTCACGGTGTTGAGACTTGAGAACGAACGCAAAGAAACGGCGCGCCACAGGTGGGGAATGGAAGCATACCCTGCGAGAAGGAGCTGGGGATGACGAGGTCGCGGTCGCTGTAGTCGTCGTCGTCGTCGTCGTCGTAGCGGTTGACCTCCTTGACCTGGGTGCTGTACGGGCGGCGGACGGCGTTGACGGCGGGGCAGTGGGGCGCGCAGAAGGCCACGGGAGCACCGGACTTGAGGAGGCCGGCCGGCTCGGCACCCTTGCAAGCGACGGCGGAAGCCATGGGCTCTCTCTCTCTCCTCTTTCTCTTTCTCTTTCTCTCTCCTTTCCCTCTCTCTCTCTCTCTCTTCTGCTGTGATGATTTTGGATTCTTGTGTGAGCGAGGCGGGGTGAGAAATGGAGTGGGTTTTGTAAACCGGGAGCGGGGAGATTTCTTGGGGGAGGGGATGGGGAAACGGGTTTAGAAGGTTCTGGACCGATCGGGTGGGCTCTCGAGCCTTCCAGCAAGATCTGGAGCCTATAGCTTTACAATTCGTGCTGTTTGATATACGATCAGGGCGACGTGGATGGTGCTAGCTTTTGATCTGCTAAGCTACGTCGGACATGCCTGATTTGCTTTTCAGAGTTGGACTGCTTTTGGGAAGAATTCCTACCGTTTGGTGGACTTGATGTCGTCGGTTATATTTTGGTAGACTACATGGAAGCAACATACAGGTGCATTGCTTATGCCAATACAGTGTCGACCTAATAACAGTGTTTAGTTTACTAAACTCTACACGTTCAGCTTATACAAGGCTCCTAAATAACCATCCGAAAATAAATATATAGTAATTGTACTATAAAACCGTGTTAAGTCTACATAATCCATCTTTGTATAATAACCCACAAAATCCAATGTTACCTTTTATTTTGGGAGATAATATACTATTGGGGAACGTCATATTTATAGTAGGTTCTAGTGAATGCTCTACTCTGCCACCAGATCATATGCACGGATCTTAGCACAAGATGCCTTGTCACATCATGTTCGAAACTTGTAAGGAATAAAAGCTGCGCGAACGCAATCCTAATCAATTAAAGCCACTCACCGGATTGGCTAGTGTGTAAACCCTTCAAATGGGAGACCCGTGATTGAATCCTAGATCCTCCTTTTATTTTACTTTTACTTTTACAAGGTGGCAAAAATATGCAAATTATTGGTTTTCAGTACATGGCAAAAAAATTCAAAAAATATGGCAGATTTATAATATTTTTAATTTGCCACGCGGCAAATTTTAAACATTTTTTTTCTAATTTTTTACATCACAAGTTTGTTTTGTACACATGGAAACATTTAGAAAAAAATTCTCATGGTCCCAGGAAAAATTCATAACATTTTTAACTCCCAAACATGGCAAATTTAGTCTTTTTTGTAATGCTACCACGACAAGCTTTGGAAATTTTTATCAATTATTTTCACACCAATTTTGGAATTTGTTTTTCTACTTTTGCACATGGCAATTTTATTACTAAGAGGATAGCAACTTTTTATTATTATAAGAGCATGGAAATTTTATCATTGAGAGCATGGCAATATTATTTTTTTTTGGATCATGCCATCTTCCTATGTTTGATTTTCATGTGTTTTCGAAAATGAAAATATAAAGCATGGGAAAATCCTTGTATGTATTTTTTAATTAATATGCATTTTTTTCTTTTCTCTGTAATTTGGACCAAAGTTTTTTGTTTTTGTTGGTTTATTTTACTTTTTACATTTACTTTGGCCTGGTTGCCATGTAACTATTTTTGGTAGTCTACCATGGCATTTTTTGTTTGCATTTTTTTAATTATGTTATCTATGCCTTTTTGAGTATTAGAAAATATTTCATTTTGATGGCAATTTTTCTCAAAATATCAACTATTTTAGTCTAGCCTTTTTTTTGCCTCCGCTATAATTATCTAGGCCACCTTGGGGGTTGCACGGAAACACTCCTGTAGCAAACTAAAAAGGTTTGCTCGACCGTCCCTGTCCCAGTGAACGAGTTGTTTGCTGGTGGGTGCCTTCTGATCTGATGTCCGCCAAATATTGTGGTCCCTTTTTTAAGAAAAACCAAGTATGTCTACCTTTGACCCCCCCCCCCTTGGCTGCCATGGCCTCTAGTTTGACCAGGCTAGCATCGGTTTCTTCAGCCTTTCCACGTCAGCATCCGGTGGTCTTTGGTCTAGGCCACTCAGAGTCACCTGGATCCTCCTGCTCGTCCTTGGGAGGCATTACGCCACCTAAGGCAGAGGAGCCATCCAAGGCGATGGCGTAGGCGGAGGGCTGGGAAGCCTGGCTAAAGGATTGATATAGTCGACTAGCGGGGGTGAATAGGAGACTACACATTTTAAGCTCAGTTGTCGATTTAGGGGAAAAAGTAGATTAATAGAGTTCTCTAGATATGCAACTCGATGAGCAATCCTATATGGCAAGCAAGCTCAAAGCAAAGTAAGCTAGGCAAACAATATAATTATAAAGCCCACGAGCATACAAGGCAAATTAAAGTGCAGGAAAGGATTAACCACAAGTGTGTGGATTTTATCCCCAAGTTCACACTTCCTTGGGGAAGTGTTAATCTCCATTGGAGGGTTGCCAGAGCCAAGGCTTCTGGAACACCATCGGAGGCTCACCGTATTCTCCTCGAGTCACCCCAATGGATGAGCCTCAAATCACTCAGGTTGATCTTGAAAGTGGCCACCACACATTTACATACATTTTCGGAGCACAACACGAGCAAGGAAGCCTTTGGAGGAACCCTAACCGCCTAGGATCCCAAGCTCCAAGAGTAATAAGTCAATGGTGAAGTAATCTTGTGTGGAACATGAATTAATTTGGCCAAAGTGTAGATCGGGCCATGCTCCTTCAATCCCTAAAGTTTCAACAAGTTTGGGTGAGGGGATGGAGAGGAATGAGCAAATCAAGGTTTGGTAATGGTGGAGCTCAACAAGGCAAAAGTGTTAGGGTTACAAGTGAAATAATATCTCCTTTTATAATGAAAGGTGGGGAGGCTATTCTGCCCGCTGGACCCCGTGTGCATGGGCTTAGTCAGCCCCATGCGCACGAGGTGTCCAGAGAGCAAAATAGTACCCCGTGTGCGCTTGTAGCGCATGACCTACTCGACACCCCGTACGCACGGGGTCTTTGACCCCATGCGCATGGGGGTCATGGACCCCGGGTGCACTGGGTGTCTACAAGAAAACCACTACCCGATGTGCACGGGTGTCAAAGACCTCATGCGCACAGGGTGTCCTGCTACTTTGGGCACATGGCTATATGGACACTCCACGCCAGCACTAAATAAACGGATAGATCGGTACTTCCTTGTGGTAGGTGTAGGAGGGCTAGTGTATATGTTTAGAGTATTCCCACACCAAATTCATCCACCTTGACCCCTCTTAATAGTGTGGTCCTATGACTCAAATAAAACCGAAACGGAAGACCTTTGAGTTGCCTGAAAAAGACACCTTTGGTCTTTTTGAAGACGGGGTCAACCATCTCCACGATAAATGTACAAGGAACCAATAACTTGAGGTAAACCTTAGAAAATGTTATTAGGTCCATTAACCATAATGTCATCACACCAAAATACCATTAAGTGCAAAATGCACTTCCAATCTCCCCCTTTTTGGTCTATTGATGACAATATGGTTACAGCATGGCAAGAGATATAATCAATAAAACAAGCCATGAAAAAATATTGATCAAAAGAGCTCCCCTAGGTGTGTGCATAGAGATACGAATTTGCTTGATTATGCCACAAGAACACACATAGAATGCTCGCCTTAGATCAATAGAAACGTCCATTGATGTGTGAGAATAGCACCAACTAAAGAATTCATTGCACAAAAGCTTCACATGTGATCAAACAAGAAAGAAAGTAAACCCATGCATAGATCACATGCAAGAGGTGTGGTGAGCAAAATATAATGTGAGACAAGGATAAATAAATATGACATATGACATCATATGGAAGTTAAGCACAACATAGACTCATAACTTAATAAGCAACCCAAGTCTCACACACATAAATAAGAAGTAGCTTGCGTTGGTTTTCCCCGAAGAGGAAGGGATGATGCAGCAGAGTAGCGTAAGTATTTCCCTCAGTTTTTGAGAACCAAGGTATCAATCCAGTAGGAGCCCACGCTCAAGTCCCTCGTACCTGCACAAAGCGATAGCTACTCGCAACCAACGCGATTAGGGGTTGTCAAGCCCTTCACGGTCACTTACGAGAGTGAGGTCTGATAGATAGAATATTTTTGGTATTTTTGATATAAAGATGCAAAGTAAAAAGTAAAGGCAAAGTAAATAGCAAAGCAATATAAAAGTGATGGAGATTGATATTATGAGAATAGACCCCGGGGGCATAGGTTTCACTAGTGGCTTCTCTCAAGAGCATAAGTATTCTACGGTGGGTGAACAAATTACTGTTGAGCAATTGATAGAATTGAGCATAATTATGAGAATATCTAGGCATGATCATGTATATAGGCATCACGTCCGTGAAAAGTAGATCGAAACGATTCTGCATCTACTACTATTACTCCACTCATCGACCGCTATCCAGCATGCATCTAGAGTATTAAGTTAAAAACAGAGTAACGCCTTAAGCAAGATGACATGATGTAGAGAGATAAATTCATGCAATATGAAATAAACCCCATCTTGTTATCCTCGATGGCAACGATACAATACGTGCCTTGCTGCCCCTTCTGTCACTGGGTAAGGACACCGCAAGATCGAACCCAAAGCTAAGCACTTCTCCCATGGCAAGAACTACCAATCTAGTTGGCCAAACCAAACGGATAATTCAAAGAGACTTGCAAAGATAACCAATCATGCATAAAAGAATTCAGAGAAGATTCAAATATTATTCATAGATAGACTTGATCATAAACCCACAATTCATCGGTCTCAACAAGCACACCGCAAAACGAAGATTACATCGAATAGATCTCCACGAGAGAGGGGGAGAACTTTGTATTGAGATTCAAAGAGAGAGAAGAAGCCATCTAGATACTAACTATAGACCCGAAAGTCTGAGGTAAACTACTCACACTTCATCGGAGGGGCTAGGATGATGTAGAAGCCCTCCGTGATGACGGCCCTCTTCCGGCGGAGCTCCGGAACAGGCCCCAAGATGGGATCTCGTGGATACAGAAAGTTGCGGCAATGGAATTAGGTTTTTGGCTCCTGTTCTGATCGTTTGGGGGTACGTGTGTATATATAGGAGGAAGGAGTACATCGGTGGAGCACCGAGGGGCCCACGAGGCAGGGGGCGCGCCCTAGGGGGGGGCGCCCCCCACCCTCGTGACCACCTCTTTGATCCCTTGCAGTAGGGTCCAAGTCTCCTGGATCATGTTTGGTGAGAAAATCACGTTTCCGAAGATTTTATTCCGTTTGGACTCCGTTTGATATTCTGTTTATCCAAAACACTGAAATAGGCAAAAAAACAGCAATTCTGGGCTGGGCCTCCAGTTAATAGGTTAGTCCCAAAATTAATATAAAAGTGGAAAATAAAGCCCAATGTAGTCCAAAACAGTAGATAATATAGCATGGAGCAATCAAAAATTATAGATACGTTGGAGACGTATCAGGCATCCCCAAACTTAATTCCTGCTCGTCCTCGAGCAGGTAAATGATAAAAAGAGAATTTTTGATGCAGAGTGCTACTTGGCATAATTTCAATGCAAATCTTCTTAATTGTGGTATGAATATTCATATTAGAAAGATTCAAGACAAAAGTTTATATTTACATAGAAAATAATAATACTTCAAGCATACTAACAAAGCAATTATGTCTTCTCAAAATAACATGGCCAAAGAAAGTTATCCCTACAAAATCATATAGTCTGGCTATGCTCCATCTTCCCCACACAAAGTATTTAAATCATGCACAACCCCGATGACAAGCCAATCAATTGTTTCATACTCTAACTTTTTTAAAACTTTTTCAATCTTCACGCAATACATGAGCGTGAGCCATGGATATAGCACTATAGGTGGAATAGAATGGTGATTGTGGAGAAGACAAAAAGGAGAAGATAGTCTCACATCAACTAGGCGTATCAATGGGCTATGGAGATGCCCATCAATAGATATCAATGTGAGTGAGTACGGATTGCCATGCAACGGATACACTAGAGCTATAAATGTATGAAAGCTCAACAAAAGAAACTAGTGGGTGTGCATCCAACTTGCTTGCTCACGAAGACCTAGGGAAATTTGAGGAAGCCCATCATTGGAATATACAAGCCAAGTTCTATAACGTAAAATTCCCACTAGTATATGAAAGTGACAACATATGAGACTCTCTATATGAAGAACATGGTGCTACTTTGAAGCACATTATATGAGACTCGCTATATCATGGTGCTACTTTGAAGCACAAGTGTGGAAAAAAGGATAGTAGCATTTCCCCTTATTTATTTATTTATTATATTTTTTGGGCCTTTTTTCTTTGGCCTTTCTCTCTTTTTTTGTTTTTTTTGGGACAATGCTCTATTGAATGATGATCATCACACTTCTATTTATTTACAACTCAATGATTACAACTCGATACTAAAACAAAGTATGACTCTATATGAATGCCTTCGGCGGTGTACCGGGATATGCAATGAGTCACGAGTGACAAGTATGAAATAATTATGAACGGTGGCTTTGCCACAAATACTATGTCAACTACATGATCATGCTAAGCAATATGACAATGATGGGTGTGTCATGATGAACTAGATGGTGGAAAGTTGCATGGCAATATATCTCGGAATGGCTATGGAAATGCCATAATAGGTAGGTATGGTGGCTGTTTTGAGGAAGGTATATGGTAGGTGTATGATACCGGCGAAAGTTGTGTGGTATTAGAGAGGCTAGCAAGGGTGGAAGGGTGGGAGTGCGTATAATCCATGGACTCAACATTAGTCATAAAGAACTCATATACTTATTGTAAAAATTTAGAAGTTATCAAAGCAAAGTATTACGCGCATGCTCCTAGGGGGATAGATTGGTAGGAAAAGACCATCGCTCGTCCCCGACCGCCACTCATAAGGAAGACAATCAATAAATAAATCATGCTCCGACTTCATCACATAACGGTTCACCATGCGTTCATGCTACGGGAATTACAAACTTCAACACAAGTATTCTTTAAATTCACAACTACTCAACTAGCATGACTTTAATATTATCACCTCCATATGTCAAAACAATTATCATGCTTCAATCTTTTCTTAGTATTCAACACACTCAAAAGAAAGTTTCACAAATCTTGAATACCAAGCATATTGTTATTAGGAAAATTACAATTCTACTAAGAGACTCTCAAATTAATTTAAGTGAAGCATGAGAGATCAATAGTTTCTTTAAAATGAATCCACCACCGTGCTCTAAAAGATCTAAGTGAAGCACATAGAGCAAAATTATCTAGCTCAAAAGATATAAGTGAATCACATAGATCAAAATTATCTAGCTCAAAAGATATAAGTGAAGCACATATAGAAAAATTATCTAGCTCAAAAGATATAAGTGAAGCACAAAGAGCAAAATTATCTAGCTCAAAAGATATAAGTGAAGCACATAGAGCAAAATTATCTAATTTTAATTCATGTATGGCTCTATCAAAAGGTGTGTACAGCAAGTATGATTGTGGCATACTAACAATCAAATACACAAATAATACAAGACGCTCCAAGCAAAACACATATCATGTTGGTGAATAAAAATATAGCTCCAAGTAAATTACCGATGGAAGTGGACGAAAAGAGGGGATGCCTTCTGGGGCATCCCCAAGCTTTGACTTTTTGGTGTCCTTGGATTATCTTGGGGGTGCCATGGGCATCCCCAAGCTTAGGCTCTTGCCACTCCTTCTTCCATGATACATCAAAAGAATTCACCCAAAACTTGAAAACTTCACAACACAAAACTCAAAATAGAAAACTCGTGAGCTCCGTTAGCGAAAGAAAACAAAAGACCACTCCAAGGTACTGTAATGAACTCACTCTTTATTTATATTGGTGTTAAACCTACTGTATTACAACTTCTCTATGGATTATAAACTATTTTACTAGCCATAGATTCATCAAAATAAGCAAACAACACACGAAAAACAGAATCTGTCAAAAACAGAAAAGTCTGTAGTAATCTGTAGCTAGAGCAAGATCTGGAACCCCAAAAATTCTAAAATAAATTTCTGGACGTGAGGAATTTATCTATTAATCATATGCAAAAATAATTAACTAAATATCACTCTTCAAATAAAAATGACAGCAGTTCTCGTGAGCGCTAAAGTTTCTGTTTTTTACAGCAAGTTCAACAAGACTTTCCCCAAGTCTTCCCAACGGTTCTACTTGGCACAAACACTAATTAAACACAAAAAACACAACCAAAACAGAGGCTAAATAATTTATTTATTACTAAATAGGAGCAAATAGCAAGGAATAAAAATAAAATTGGGTTGCCTCCCAACAAGCGCTATCGTTTAACGCCCCTAGCTAGGCATAACGAGCAAGAATAGATCTAGGTATTGCTATCTTGATTCTTAATTCTTTTAGCGATGTTATGCTCGAATCCGGGAGGTTCCTTACGTTTCCCTTCATATTCAGAGATCTTGAGATCTAAAGAATCCAACCGCTTATTGCAAAGAGTAATCAACATATTCATGCGGTGAAGATTTAAGCTAACGCTCTTAAGAGGTTCAAGAGATTTCTGTAAAATCTTAGTTACCTCGCAAATTTTTTCAAAAACTTGCGTTTTCTCTTGGGTATGATGGAGCCCCTTTTGTTGAGGTAAAGTTCCTACTATACCTTCTATAATTTCATGCGCGATACTGGGATCAATTTCAATAAAATTGCCCTTGGCAACACAATCTAAAAGTTGTCTATGAGACAAATTAAGTCCAACATAAAAGTTGCGAAGCAAAATTCTGAAATTTACTTCTAGGGTGCATTTACGATAAGATTCCATCATTCTAAACCAAACATCCTTTAAATTTTCTCCTTTCTTTTGTTTGAAGTGAAGGACTTCAAACTCAGGGGACATAGGAGCAGAAAGAGGACTAGCCATGACGACAAGCAAACAAAGAGGCAAACAGAGAGGGAGGATAGAGAGAGAGAGAGGGCGAATAAAACGGCACAGGTGAATTGGCGGGAGAGGAAAATGAGAGGAAAATGGCAAATAATGTAATGCGAGAGATAGGGATTGTGATGGGTACTTGGTATGTTGACTTTTTGCGTAGACTCCCCGGCAACGGCGCTAGAAATCCTTCTTGCTACGTCTTGAGCTTGCGTTGGTTTTCCCCGAAGAGGAAGGGATGATGCAGCAAAGTAGCGTAAGTATTTCCCTCAGTTTTTGAGAACCAAGGTATCAATCCAGTAGGAGCCCACGCTCAAGTCCCTCGTACCTGCACAAAGCGATAGCTACTCGCAACCAACGCGATTAGTGGTTGTCAAGCCCTTCACGGTCACTTATGAGAGTGAGGTCTGATAGATAGAATATTTTTGGTATTTTTGATATAAAGATGCAAAGTAAAAAGTAAAGGCAAAGTAAATAGAAAAGCAATATAAAAGTGATGGAGATTGATATTATGAGAATAGACCCGGGGGTCATAGGTTTCACTAGTGGCTTCTCTCAAGAGCATAAGTATTCTACGGTGGGTGAACAAATTACTGTTGAGCAATTGATAGAATTGAGCATAATTATGAGAATATCTAGGCATGATCATGTATATAGGCATCACGTCCATGACAAGTAGATCGAAACGATTCTGCATCAACTACTATTACTCCACTCATCGACCGCTATCCAGCATGCATCTAGAGTATTAAGTTAAAAACAGAGTAACGCCTTAAGCAAGATGACATGATGTAGAGAGATAAATTCATGCAATATGAAATAAACCCCATCTTGTTATCCTTGATGGCAACGATACAATACGTGCCTTGCTTCCCCTTCTGTCACTGGGTAAGGACACTGCAAGATCGAACCCAAAGCTAAGCACTTCTCCCATGGCAAGAACTACCAATCTACTTGGCCAAACCAAATGGATAATTTGAAGAGACTTGCAAAGGTAACCAATCATGCATAAAAGAATTCAGAGAAGATTCAAATATTATTCATAGATAGACTTGATCATAAACCCACAATTCATCGGTCTCAACAAACACACCGCAAAAATAAGATTACATCAAATAGATCTCCACGAGAGAGGGGGAGAACTTTGTATTGAGATTCAAAGAGAGAGAAGATGCCATCTAGCTACTAACTATGGACCCGAAGGTCTGAAGTAAACTACTCACACTTCATTGGAGGAGTTAGGATGATGTAGAAGCCCTCCGTGATGACGGCCCTCTTCCGGTGGAGCTCCGAAACAGGCCCCAAGATGGGATCTCGTGGATACAGAAAGTTGCGGCGGTGGAATTAGGTTTTTGGCTCCTATTCTGATCGTTTGGGGGTACGTGTGTATATATAGGAGGAAGGAGTACGTCGGTGGAGCACCGAGGGGCCCACGAGGCAGGGGGCGCGCCCCCACCCTCTTGACCACCTCTTTGATCCCTTGTAGTAGGGTCTAAGTCTCCTGGATCACGTTCGGTGAGAAAATCACGTTTCCGAAGATTTTATTCCTTTTGGACTCCGTTTGATATTCTGTTTATCCGAAACACTGAAATAGGCAAAAAAAACAGCAATTCTGGGCTGGGCCTCCGGTTAATAGGTTAGTCCCAAAAATAATATAAAAGTGGAAAATAAAGCCTAATGTAGTCCAAAACAGTAGATAATATAGCATGGAGCAATCAAAAATTATAGATACGTTGGAGACGTATCATAGCTCACACCACATGATGGAATAGTAAAAATGTCCTAAGCCAATAGAAACACAGCCAAATAAGAACAAGGCTTGTGATCTCAACTACAGATGATCCTAAATAGAACTCCCCCCTTTGTCATAAAGATGCTAAAAAGGGAAAGGGTTACGCTAGCAAAATCTAGACAAGCGGTGGGGCGCTCGAAGCATCATCATCATCATCATCATCAAAACACCAACCCTCTAGTGGGTTGGACTGTCTGGTGTCCACGTTGTCCTTGTGCTCAGAACCTGGCTCAGTGTGCATCCCTCCAGATGCCTAATCCGCCTTCTTGTGGCGCTTGTACATCTTGCCTCTGTTGATGTCCTTGATCTGACACCTATGAATGGACTGGCACATATTGAAGAGATTCCCAATATACTTGAACAACGACTTCTTCACCTCCCAAGTGAAAACGACCTGAGGAGACACATGCGAAGATTTCCCACACGGAATATGAGCGGTGGAAGAGCACCCAACAGCATAAGTGGCACTATCGTTTGGCCTCGGGTTGCGTCCCTTCTTGGGAGGCGCATATGGAGCAAGAGCACGCGGATTCCAATTAGCAGAACGCTTAGGGACTGTAATATGATACTAAGCAATGTACCTGGCAGAATACACCTCCTCAACCAGTGCCCGAATAAAACAAAACATAGATCAGAGACTTCTCCTCACTAACATGTCGATGCATATTGTTAGGACCGAGATTATATCGATCAGAGGGGTGAATGGGAGATTCAAAATTTCTTTCGAAATTTCGAATCAAAACCAATCACTACATCAGAATAGATTAAGTAGACAAACTGAAAAGAAACAGACAGAGCAGAACCGAAAGATAATGCATATATATAAACTAAGCAAATCTTTCAGGGAAAGATATGATGATCTTCTGAGTATAGTAGCACAAGACTTTCGCTATGACGATGGTACACTACAAAAAAATACACTTCCATGATGATACGTGTTTGTCACAGTAGGTCACGTTTTTTGTCATGCATGTACATCCATGAAAAATTTATGACAGAATCAAGATAGTCATACCTGTGCTGTCGTAGAAGTGTTCCATGACATTACCAAAATTATCATCATGAAAGTGTCCACTTCCATGACGATAAATCGCGCGTCACAGAAGTGCTTTCGTCAAGGGTGACCGACACGTGGCATCCACCGTAATGGAATGCCGTTAAGCTATCGGGTCGGGTTTTGGATCCGATAACCCGTTAACAGCCCCGACCAATGGGAAATTTCCACGTGTAAAATTCTTATTGGCCGGACGAAACACGTGTCAGCTTGTTAGTGGGTCAGATAGGCGCCTATGATATGTCGACACGTGCCACGACCCACCACTGGCCCATTTAGCTTACAAAGCCGACCCGTTTGACTTGGTCAGAAGTTAATGGGCTGGCCCATGAAAAGCCTGTTAACGGTCTCTTCGCAAATAGCCCATTTTACGACCCGTTAACTCACGGCCCGTTAGGCCCTAAAGGAAATCGGCCCAACAACGTCATGTGGGACGTCGAATATAACACCAGCCCATTTCACTTTCAGCCCATGTATGGCCCACGACGTCTTTCGGCCCATATGAGGCCTTCATATCTTTCGGCCCTTTATAGGCCCACGGTGACTCTAGCCCATAATGAACAGTAATTTTCTTTATACCCGTTAACGGCCCGTGATTTACATGGGCCGTTTCCAGCCCGTGTTAGCTTTCAGCCTATTGACGGCCCATACGTTCTTGGGCTCCTTTTCGACCCTTGATTACTTTCGGCCCGTTACTGGCTTGTTCCCCTAATGGGCCAAATTCGGCCCATGGCAAGAGTCGACCCATTACTGGCCTGTTCCCCTAATGGGCCAAATTCGGCACATGGCAAGAGTCGGCCCGTTACTGGCCTGTTACCCTAATGGGCCAAATTCTGCCCATGGCAAGAGTCGGCCCATTTCTGGCCTGTTAACCCGTTGCGCCGTTTCCAGCCCGTCCTATATTCTGGCCCATTAACGACCCTTTATGCCTGTGACAGAATTAAGCCTTTGCTGTCCTACGGCCTGTTAACGACTTGTTACCATGCTGGGCCGATACCAGTTACGCCCGGTTACGGCGCATGTAGACCCATTTATCCGATGGCCCGAGGCCCACCGATTACAGGCCCATTTATCGACGGCCCGTAGGAGACCCATGGATCCTACGGCCCGTATATGGCCCATGTTAGTTGCGGCCACTAGCAAACCAGGGAAAAAGAAGACTAGGAAATAAATAAGGCCAAAACTAATGCTAGGATATTAAGGCGATTGCACAGATTACATCCACTCAGCATCAAAGATCGCCACCAGTGCAAATATAGGGAACACCCTACACTATACAAAAATGGCTTGCTGTTTTGTTTAGCTAGTGGCTGCACGTTAATAATAAATTTTGTATTGCACCAAAACAAATTACAACTATATAACAAAAGGAAGGTTGGCATAAAACTTAACAGTCTAGCAGATAAATGCACCACCAGAAGTTCAGAAGCTCAGTTCATTTGACCTGACTGTTATGTTTTCATGATGTATTGTCCGATGGAGCACCATAACCCTCGCCTTCATTTCCCCTAGGCTCCTGAACAACATAGAAAATGTCTGATAGTCTGGTTTCAAAACCATGCATATATTGACGACATTGAGCAATGTTTCTCCTTGTTTCACAAAGGGTCTCTGTTAGGGAATGGACTTGTGTCTGGAGCGCAGATACAACATTGCTTTGAGCTTGCATATCTTGATCATGAGGCAGTTTGGACGATATTGCCTTAACAACCAACCCAGTATTACGCAGGAACGTGCTTTTGGCACTATTAGTGGACAGGTACTGACCACTGCAGTAAGAGCTGACATTGCGGTTATAGTTGCCTCGCCACCTTCAGAAGGTGGAGGTTTCACCATTTTTCCATAGCTCGCTGAAAAGTTGAGGTTTTACATTAGTAGTACCAGAATAGAAGATATTAAGGAGGCAGCAAAACCAAACAAAATAGCTTTGGTCTATATATAGAACTTATTCTGGTGAACCCATGTAAAATATTAGTTGTATTTTATTGCAAAGTACATAATAAAACCAGGTTCCAAACATATGACCATGTACCACCGCTAATGTATTGTCTATTTCTTCACATTGTATTGAGGGCTAAGGATAAAGAGACGAAGTTTATAATACGGTAAGCATAGTATGACATCATTCATATCACAAACACAACTGAGAACAGACAAACAGGCAATTGTAACATTGTGTGGGCAAGTCCAGCACGGAACTAGATTACGGGTCAAGATCAAAGGAACATCACTCCTCTCTTTTAAACCTTGTAAGGTGCAATGATACGCTAAGACAATTGTGTATAAAATTGAAAAGAGTAATAGACATTGGCTGCAAAGCATGCAGTTCAAGGAACAAGTCAGAGTAAGTAGTAGTTAAAAGGCATGAGGATTAAGGACTTACAACAGCGGCTTTGACTGGTGTAGTCATGCCCTTCTTCTTGCTGGTGTGACAGTCCTTGAAGATTTCCACAGCATTTGGTTCAGGTACTTCTTGGTCCTTGCGGGCTTTCCTCTGCATTGCGAACAAGTCAATATAGATATGATAATATGGTACAACGAAAAGAGTGAAACAACAGCTAATTACAAGAGCCTCGCAGTGTGCAATATAGCTACGAGATCCTGTCGTCTGTTGGAATTTCACTTTCGTACGGTTGGCCTTGTTCTTTCAACAGTTCACCTACAAGAAGATAGATTTGTGTGGCACATGCGTAAATAGGACTTCAACATGTGATCTGATCACATATATATAATGTACCTGATACTTCGGATCAGACCAGTGTTTAACAAGGCCCCTCCAGTCTTCATCCTATATATTTTCCACTGGAGATGTTTGGGAAAGTTCACTGTTAGCCTTGCCTTCAAAGTGAGTTTTCCTCAAGTTATACCGATACTGTCGTAGAGCAGACTTGAAAACATGGGTGCAAGCTTGTCTGGTTGCATCATCTTGGCTATCCAACTTGAACCTCATCTGTTGAAAATTATGGGAGTCTCATTATCAGCAACCAAGAAAGTATGGGATAGAGCAAGACGATATTACTAGTTTCCATACATAACCATACTTACAGATAAATGGTCGAGGAAGGTGTTGAACTGGGTTTCGTATTTGTCATTCCTGTACTGAATCCATGTTGGGATGATACGTACATGACACCTAACGACAACTGCTTCCTCTGATACTAACTTGGCTGACTCTGTAGCATCACGTGGCCTTTTTAAACCTGCCTCAAAACGGATCTCCATTCTTCCTCCTCTAGATTTAGTTAACCTATCGAGCATTATCCCTGATGTTTGTTTCCTCTTGCGCCTAGGTGCTAGTCCAACAACGAACATAGGAAGTGTTAGTGTACATCAAACTGTGAGACTACATATAAAGAAGCATGCAACTGTAACTTGACTCCAGCAACTACCTTCTTGCTGTTGAAGCTCACAAGGTTCATCTGATATTGCCAACTCGTCTTGTGTCAAGAGTGATTGGGAAGTAGTGTCAGGTGGCAAGGGAGCTTGGGGACGTGCTGCTAGCTCAGTTGACGCACGAGTAAGTCGTGCAGCTGGTAGTACAGTGGTAGGTGTTGCAAGAACTAGGGTTGTCTCTGCTTGTTTGGTGGCAGCTATTTGTTTCTGTTTGGTTTTTTTTTGCAACTCGTGTAGCATGGGATGCCGTGTTTGTAGAATTTTCCGCTAGACTTTGACCTTCTATTGCACCATCAGTACCAGCAGAATCTGCAGGATTCATCCGCTTCTCATTCCCTGCCATTCTGTGTTTCTTCCTCTTTCTCGGTGCCATGTTAAGTCAAGCCGACAAGAAAAACAAATAACAATTTAGTTCTTTAGAACAAATTGATGTGTGATGTAGACGAACTGAACTTTGATGTTAGACAACCACATGATAGGAGGATGTAATATGTATGAAAAACAGGACGGAAGAGATAACCAGAACTATGATGTGTAAACTAAGAAGAAGACATTTCACAAAATTAGAAGCAATGCAATGGAAGGTAGACACCATATGAAAGATGCTACAAATATCGCTCTGCCAAGTTAACAGTGTCTCATCATAAATGGCGTTTAAACAAATGTGAAGCAGTACAAGAAATAAATCATATGCAAGATGCAAACAACGTCACACTACCATGTTAGAGGTCTCTCGTCATTAGTGCCATTGCATATTCACAACATTGCATATTCACAGCTTATGATGTGTAAACTAAGGAGAAGGCATTTCAACAAATTAGAAGCAATGAAAGCTAGACACCATATGAAAGATGCAACGAATATCACTCTGCAAGTTAGAACTGTCTCATCATAAGTGCCATTTCAACAAATTAGTAGTACAAGCTAGAAAAGAATGTGAGATGTAACCTATATCACACTCCGAAGTCAAATGTGTCTTATGATAAGTGATTGTTGCAGGTTACACAACAGTAGTAATTCGATGTAAGAACATGGTGTGATAGACAGATATTGTATGTTCTAGAAACAGGAACACGTGTCTTATTCAACTATAATGTGTAACGTAAGCAGATGGAATTCAACAAAATTAGAAGCAATACAAGATAGACATCACACATAACATGCAACCACATATAACAGTGCCAAGTTAGAGGGAGCATCGATGATGCTGCACTAGGGGAGACGTGCTCATCATAAACACAGCTTTGTTGAGTGCCTATGCATGTGTTGTCTTGGAAATCATCTTGGGGGTGTGGAGGAGTAGAAACTGTAGAGGCCCTCCGTTCGGAAGGAGCACCTTTATCCGCTGCCTTGCTAACTTCCTTCCGCTTTATTGATTTTGAATTGTCAAGTAAAACCGACAAGAAAAAGCAATAAAATTCTCTCTTCAGAACTCATTCATGCATGATACTGACAATCACTACGTTGATGTAAGGCAAACACATGATACCAGGATGGAATATGTACGAAAAACAGGACGACATGGCATGTTCACAACTGTTTGTGTAAACTAAGCAGAAACCATTCCAGCAAATAAGAAGCAATGCAAGCTAGACACCACATGAAAGATGCAAGCAATATGACTCTGCCAAGTTAAAAGCGTCCCATCATAAATGGAATTTCAACAAATTAGAAGCAGCGCATGCTATAAATCATATGAAAGATGCAACTAATATCGCACTGCATATACTAAAGGTGTCTCGTCATGTTGATTGATGCGGGATACAAAAAATAATAGTTTTATGTAAGGACATGCTTAATAGATAGATGTACTATGTACTAAATATAGGAAGGCATGTCACATTAATAGGTATAATGTATAAGCTAAGCAGACTAGCACATGCGGTTTAACCAGATTGGAAGAATTACAATCTAGACACCATATGCAACATGCAACCACATATCACGCTGCCAAGTTAGAGCAAGCACCTGCGATGCTAGTGTAGGGGAAATGCTGTAATCAACTACAGAGCTATGTTCACTATCTTCATCTAGCATTTCTGTATCTTGAGAATCATGTCGGGAGGCTGACGCCGCATTCTTTAAATGAGGAGTAGTCCCCTTGCTTGCCTGCCTTGTCATAAGTGATTGATGAGGGATACACAAGAACATTAGTTTGATGTAAGAACATGGTTAATACATAGATGTACTAGTATGTAACAAAAACAGAAAGGCATGTCATATTCAAAGGTATAATGTGTAAGCTAAGCAGATGCAATTTAACCAAATTGGAAGCAATACAAGCTAGACATCCGGCTGGAGTGGTGAGCATGATCATCTAGGACCTGAGAGCCTGGTGGGAGGCGGGCTGCTGTGCCACCATCGCAGCTTTTTAGTTGGCTTCCAGGCGATGCCTATCTTTGCTGGGCTTGTCACTGGCTCGGCCAGTGCCCTGACTAGCTATTTGTCTTCTGGTGCTCACGGGATGGTGGTTCATGTAAAAAAATATCTTTCCTTATCTTACTGACTTCGGCCTTTCGAATACAAGCTAGACACCATATGGAACATGCAACCACATATGACACCGCGAAGTTAAAGCAAGCACCTGGGATGGTGGTTCAGTGCGAGCGAGGTCATCAACTCCAGAGCTACATTTACCATCTCCATCTGCTGACACTGCACCCTTTATAGCGATGTAACGTGTCTTGCCTACCCGCATACGAAGCTGGAGTGACTTCTCTCTTTTCTTTTTGGCTTCTCTCATGGCAGCAGAGTCTGAAATACCCTTGCATAAAAACACAATAGTGAGAGTAAGGGTGAAGTGTGTGCAAAACTAGTGCACTGTAAAAGTAGCAGATAGCAAGTGGCTGAAAAATAAATGACAGGAGACATATGATAGCTCTACAACATTGCATGGCAAACAAAATTAGATTCTACTCCGTATGATTTTGTAATATATGAGCACAGGAAATGCAGGTACTCCTCCAGCACACCACCACATGTGGTCGTATCTAAGATAACAGTCGGCTGAAAATAAATAGGTCAGTCAATTTTTTTAATGAACCATCCGATCTATAAGGAACGGGCAGATGGCCTTCGTCTACCTCCCGCCAGTCACTGTTGACGATCTTTCTCGAACCGCCAGCGACCACCGGCCCAAACCCCTGCCTCCGTCTCCCCGCCCTCCCATCGACCTCACACCACTGCCGTGCTTGGCAGCGCCCCCAGGCCATCCCTTTAATCCCGTCCAACCTCCAGATCGGGCGCCAGTAGCTCTAGGCCGCACACGCCCCTAAGATAAACACCAAGGCGCTGATCCCCCGGCGTAATAGGCGTACTAGCGCCTGTTACGCCAGGGAATGCTTCCATTAATTGGGAATCAACTGGCCAGAAATTGAAATTCAGGGGGGCGACAGACCTCTAGCTAAGGTGAAATAGTATATGAGGAGAAACCTTGTGCATCGCGAGTTACTAGGAACATCTAGTATCAACTAGTGTCTTCTGTGGGATGAATACCGTTCAAGCAGAGACGTAAGATTTGCACGAATAAGGGAAGAGGAGTACCTTTTTCGGTTGCCGGTGTGGTCACCTCCACATGTCGCGCTGATCTTCTTCTTTTTACCGGGGAAACCGATGTTCTGGAGGGTGCAGGCTTGGACGAACCCATGGCCAAATTGCTTACTGTGTAATCTAGATTATTGATCTAGTGCAAGTGGGAGACTGAAGGAAATATGCCCTAGAGGCAATAATAAAGTTATTATTTATTTCCTTATATCATGATAAATGTTTATTATTCATGCTACAATTGTATTAACCGGAAACAATAATACATGTGTGAATACATAGACAAACAGAGTGTCACTAGTATGCCTCTACTTGACTAGCTCGTTATCAAAGATGGTTATGTTTCCTAACCATAGACATGAGTTTTCATTTGATTAACGGGATCACATCATTAGGAGAATGATGTGATTGACATGACCCATTCCATTAGCTTAGCGCACCCGATCGTTTAGTATGTTGCTATTGCTTTCTTCATGACTTATACATGTTCCTATGACTATGAGATTATGCAACTCCCGTTTGCCGGAGGAACACTTTGTGTGATACCAAACGTCACAACGTAAATGGGTGATTATAAAGGTGCTCTATAGGTGTCTCCAAAGGTACATGTTGGGTTGGCATATTTCGAGATTAGGATTTGTCACTCCGATTGTAGGAGAGGTATCTCTAGGCCCTCTCGGTAATACACATCACATAAGCCTTGCAAGCATTGCAACTAATGAGTTAGTTGCGAGATGATGTATTATGGAACGAGTAAAGAGACTTGCCGGTAACGAGATTGAACTAGGTATGGGATACCGACGATCGAATCTCGGGCAAGTAACATACCGATGACAAAGGGAACAACGTATGTTGTTATGCGGTCTGACCGATAAAAGATCTTCGTAGAATATGTAGGAGCCAATATGAGCATCCAGGTTCCGCTATTGGTTATTGACCGGACACGTGTCCCGGTCATGTCTACATTGTTCTCGAACCCGTAGGGTCCGCACGCTTAAGGTTTCGATGACAGTTATATTATGAGTTTATGAGTTTTGATGTACCGAAGTTAGTTCGGAGTCCCGGATGTGATCACGGACATGACGAGGAGTCTCGAAATGGTCGAGACATAAAGATTGATATATTGGACGGCTATATTCAGACACCGGAAGTGATCCGGGGAAGTTTCGGATAAAACCGGAGCACCGGGGGGTTACCGGAACCCCCCGGGGGGGTTAATGGGCCTCATGGGCCTAAAGTGGAGAAGAGGAGGGGCTGCCAGGGCAGGCCGTGCGCCCCCTCTCCCCCTAGTCCGAATTGGACAAGGAGGGAGGGGCAGCGCCCCCCCTTTTTCCTTCTCTCCTTCCCCCTCTCCTACTTGGACAAGGAAAGGGAGGGGAGTCCTACCCCCGGTAGGAGTAGGACTCCTCCTGCGCGCCTCCAACTAGGGCCAGCCGCACCCCCCTTGGATCCTTTATATACGGAGGCAAGGGGCACCCCTAGACACACAAGTTGATCCACGCGATCATATTCTTAGCCGTGTGCGGTGCCCCCTTCCACCATAGTCCTCGATAATATTGTAGCGGTGCTTAGGCGAAGCCCTGCGATAGTAGTACATCAAGATCGTCGCCACGGCGTCGTGCTGACGGAACTCTTCCCCGACACTTTGCTGGATCGGAGTCCGGGGATCATCATCGAGCTGAACGTGTGCTAGAACTCGGAGGTGCCGTAGTTTCGGTGCTTGATCGGTCGGGCCGTGAAGACGTACGACTACATCAACCAAGTTAACGCTTCCGTTGTCGATCTACAAGGGTACGTAGATCACACTCTCCCCCTCTCGTTGCTATGCATCACCATGATCTTGCGTGTGCGTAGGAAATTTTTTGAAATTACTACGAAACCCAACAGTGGCATCCGAGCCTAGGTTATATATGTTGATGATATATGCACGAGTAGAACACAAGTGAGTTGTGGGCGATATAAGTCATACTGCTTACCAGCATGTCATACTTTGGTTCGGTAGTATTGTTGGACGAAGCGGCCCAGACCGACATTACGCGTACGCTTACGCGAGACCGGTTCTCCCGACGTGCTTTGCACATAGGTGGCTTGCGGGTGACAGTTTCTCCAACTTTAGTTGAACCAAGTGTGGCTACACCCGGTCCTTGCGAAGGTTAAAACAGCACCAACTTGACAAACTATCGTTGTGGTTTTGATGCGTAGGTAAGATTGGTTCTTGCTTAAGCCCGTAGCAGCCACGTAAAACTTGCAACAACAAAGTAGAGGACGTCTAACTTGTTTTTGCAGGGCATGTTGTGATGTGATATGGTCAAGACATGATGCTAAATTTTATTGTATGAGATGATCATGTTTTGTAACCGAGTTATCGGCAACTGGCAGGAGCCATATGGTTGTCGCTTTATTGTATGCAATGCAATCGCGCTGTAATGCTTTACTTTATCACTAAGCGGTAGCGATAGTCGTGGAAGCATAAGATTGGCGAGACGACAACGATGCTATGATGGAGATCAAGGTGTCGCGCCGGTGACGATGGTGATCACGACGGTGCTTCGAAGATGGAGATCACAAGCACAAGATGATGATGGCCATATCATATCACTTATATTGATTACATGTGATGTTTATCTTTTATGCATCTTATCTTGCTTTGATTGATGGTAGCATTATAAGATGATCTCTCACTAATTATCAAGAAGTGTTCTCCCTGAGTATGCACCATTGCGAAAGTTCTTCGTGCTGAGACACCACGTGATGATCAGGTGTGATAGGCTCTATGTTCAAATACAACGGGTGCAAAACAGTTGCACACGCGGAATACTCAGGTTATACTTGACGAGCCAAGCATATACAGATATGGCCTTGGAACACGGAGACCGAAAGGTCGAGCGTGAATCATATAGTAGATATGATCAACATAGTGATGTTCACCAATGAAACTACTCCATCTCACGTGATGATCGGACATGGTTTAGTTGATTTGGATCACGTAATCACTCAGAGGATTAGAGGGATGTCTATCTAAGTGGGAGTTCTTTAAGTAAATTAATTGAACCTAAATTTATCTTGAAACTTAGTACCTGATAGTATCTTGCTTGTTTTTGCTTGATTGTAGATAGATGGCTCGTGCTGTTGTTCCGTTGAATTTTAATGTGTTCCTTGAGAAAGCAAAGTTGAAAGATGATGGTAGCAATTACATGGACTAGGTCCGTAACTTGAGGATTATCCTCATTGCTGCACAGAAGAATTACGTCCTGGAAGCACCGCTGGGTGCCAGGCCTGCTGCTAGAGCAACACTAGATGTTATGAACGTCTGGCAGAGCAAAGCTGATGACTACTCGATAGTTCAGTGTGCCATGCTTTACGGCTTAGAATCGGGACTTCAGCGACGTTTTGAATGTCATGGAGCATATGAGATGTTCCAAGAGTTGAAGTTAATATTTCAAGCAAATGCCCGGATTGAGAGATATGAAGTCTCCAATAAGTTCTATAGCTGCAAGATGGAGGAGAACAGTTCTGTCAGTGAGCATATACTCAAAATGTCTGGGTATAATAATCACTTGATTCAATTGGGAGTTAATCTTCCAGATGATTGTGTCATTGACAGAATTCTCCAATCACTGCCACCAAGCTACAAGAGCTTCGTGATGAACTATAATATGCAAGGGATGAATACGACTATTCTCGAGCTCTTCGCAATGCTGAAAGCTGCAGAGGTAGAAATCAAGAAGGATCATCAAGTGTTGATGGTCAACAAGACCACTAGTTTCAAGAAAAAGGGCAAAGGGAAGAAGAAGGGGAACTTCAAAAAGAATGGCAAGCAAGTTGCTGCTCAAGAGAAGAAACCCAAACCTGGACCTAAGCCTGAAACTGAGTGCTTCTACTGCAAGCAGACTGGTCACTGGAAGCGGAACTGCCCCAAGTATTTGGCAGATAAGAAGGATGGCAAGGTGAACAAAGGTATATGTGATATACATGTTATTGATGTGTACCTTACTAATGCTCGCAGTAGCACCTGGGTATTTGATACTGGTTCTATTGCTAATATTTGCAACTCGAAATAGGGACTACGGATTAAGAGAAGATTGGCTATGGACGAGGTGACGATGCGCGTGGGAAATGGTTCCAAAGTCGATGTGATCGCAGTCGGCACGCTACCTCTACATCTAGCTTCGGGATTAATATTAGACCTAAATAATTGTTATTTGGTGCCAGCATTAAGCATGAACATTATATCTGGATCTTGTTTAATGCGAGACGGTTATTCATTTAAATCTGAGAATGATGGTTGTTCTATTTATATGAGTAATATCTTTTATGGTCATGCACCCTTAAAGAGTGGTCTATTTTTATTGAATCTCAATAGTAGTGACACACATATTCATAGTGTTGAAACCAAAAGATGCAGAGTTGATAATGATAGTGCAACTTATTTGTGGCACTGCCATTTAGGTCATATCGGTGTAAAGCGCATGAAGAAACTCCATACTGATGGACTTTTGGAACCACTTGATTATGAATCACTTGGTACTTGCGAACCGTGCCTCATGGGCAAGATGACCAAAACACCATTCTCCGGTATTATGGAGAGAGCAACAGATTTGTTGGAAATCATACATACAGATGTATGTGGTCCGATGAATATTGAGGCTCGTGGCGGATATCGTTATTTTCTCACCTTCACAGATGACTTAAGCAGATATGGGTATATCTACTTAATGAAACACAAGTCTGAAACATTTGAAAAGTTCAAAGAATTTCAGAGTGAAGTAGAAAATCATCATAACAAGAAAATAAAATTCCTACGATCTGATCGTGGAGGAGAATATTTGAGTTACGAGTTTGGTGTACATTTGAAAAATTGTGGAATAGTTTCGCAACTCACGCCACCCGGAACACCACAGCGTAATGGTGTGTCCAAACATCGTAATCGTACTTTACTAGATATGGTGCGATCTATGATGTCTCTTACTGATTTACCGCTATCGTTTTGGGGATACGCTCTAGAGACGGCCGCATTCACGTTAAATAGGGCACCATCAAAATCCGTTGAGACGACGCCTTATGAACCGTGGTTTGGCAAGAAACCAAAGTTGTCGTTTCTGAAAGTTTGGGGCTGCGATGCTTATGTGAAAAAGCTTCAACCTGATAAGCTCGAACCCAAATCAGAGAAATGTGTCTTCATAGGATATCCAAAGGAAACTATTGGATACACCTTCTATCACAGATCCGAAGGCAAGACTTTTGTTGCTAAATTCGGAAACTTTCTAGAGAAGGAGTTTCTCTCGAAAGAAGTGAGTGGGAGGAAAGTAGAACTTGATGAGGTAACTGTACCTGCTCCCTTATTGGAAAGTAGTACATCACAGAAACCAGTTTCTGTGACACCTACACCAATTAGTGAGGAAGCTAATGATGATGATCATGAAACTTCAGAACAAGATACTACTGAACCTCGTAGATCAACCAGAGTAAGATCCGCACCAGAGTGGTATGGTAATCCTGTTCTGGAAGTCATGCTACTAGATCATGATGAACCTACGAACTATGAAGAAGCGATGGTGAGCCCAGATTCCGCAAAATGGCTTGAAGCCATGAAATCTGAGATGGGATCCATGTATGAGAACAAAGTATGGACTTTGGTTGACTTGCCCGATGATCGGCAAACAATTGAGAATAAATGGATCTTCAAGAAGAAGACTGACGCTGACGGTAATATTACTGTCTACAAAGCTCGACTTGTCGCAAAAGGTTTTCGGCAAGTTCAAGGGATTGACTACGATGAGACCTTCTCACCCGTAGCGATGCTTAAGTCTGTCCGAATCATGTTAGCAATTGCCGCATTTTATGATTATGAAATTTGGCAGATGGATGTCAAAACTGCATTCCTGAATGGATTTCTGGAAGAAGAGTTGTATATGATGCAACCAGAAGGTTTTGTCGATCCAAAGGGAGCTAACAAAGTGTGCAAGCTCCAGCGATCCATTTATGGACTGGTGCAAGCCTCTCGGAGTTGGAATAAACGCTTTGATAGTGTGATCAAAGCATTTGGTTTTATACAGACTTTTGGAGAAGCCTGTATTTACAAGAAAGTGAGTGGGAGCTCTGTAGCATTTTTGATATTATATGTGGATGACATATTACTAATTGGAAATGATATAGAATTTCTGGATAGCATAAAGGGATACTTGAATAAGAGTTTTTCAATGAAAGACCTCGGTGAAGCTGCTTACATATTAGGCATTAAGATCTATAGAGATAGATCAAGACGCTTAATTGGACTTTCACAAAGCACATACCTTGACAAAGTTTTGAAGAAGTTCAAAATGGATCAAGAAAAGAAAGGGTTCTTGCCTGTGTTACAAGGTGTGAAGTTGAGTAAGACTCAATGCCCGACCACTGCAGAAGATAGAGAGAAAATGAAAGATGTTCCCTATGCTTCAGCCATAGGCTCTATCATGTCTGCAATGCTGTGTACCAGACCTGATGTGTGCCTTGCTATAAGTCTAGCAGGGAGGTACCAAAGTGATCCAGGAGTGGATCACTGGACAGCGGTCAAGAACATCCTGAAATACCTGAAAAGGACTAAGGATATGTTTCTCATATATGGAGGTGACAAAGAGCTCATCGTAAAAGGTTACGTTGATGCAAACTTTGACACTGATACGGACGATTCTAAATCGCAAACCGGATACGTGTTTACATTAAATGGTGGAGCTGTCAGTTGGTGCAGTTCTAAACAAAGCGTTGTAGCGGGATCTACATGTGAAGCGGAGTACATAGCTGCTTCGGAAGCAGCAAATGAAGGAGTCTGGATGAAGGAGTTCATATCCGATCTAGGTGTCATACCTAGTGCATCGGGTCCAATGAAAATCTTTTGTGACAATACTGGTGCAATTGCCTTGGCAAAGGAATCCAGATTTCACAAGAGAACCAAGCACATCAAAAGACGCTTCAATTCCATCCCGGATCTAGTCCAGGTGGGAGACATAGAGATTTGCAAGATACATACGGATCTGAATGTTGCAGACCCGTTGACTAAGCCTCTTCCACGAGCAAAACATGATCAGCACCAAGGCTCCATGGGTGTTAGAATCATTACTGTGTAATCTAGATTATTGACTCTAGTGCAAGTGGGAGACAGAAGGAAATATGCCCTAGAGGCAATAATAAAGTTATTATTTATTTCCTTATATCATGATAAATGTTTATTATTCATGCTACAATTGTATTAACCGGAAACATAATATAATACATGTGTGAATACATAGACAAACAGAGTGTCACTAGTATGCCTCTACTTGACTAGCTCGTTAATCAAAGATGGTTATGTTTCCTAACCATAAACAGAGTTGTTATTTGATTAGCGGGATCACATCATTAGGTGAATGATCTGATTGACATGACCCATTCCATTAGCTTAGCACCCGATTTTAGTATGTTGCTATTGCTTTCTTCATGACTTATACATGTTCCTATGACTATGAGATTATGCAACTCCCGTTGGAGGAACACTTTGTGTGCTAACCAAACGTCACAACGTAAATGGGTGATTATAAAAGGTGCTCTACAGGTGTCTCTGTCTCCAAAGGTACATGTTGGGTTGGCGTATTTCGAGATTAGGATTTGTCACTCCGATTGTCGGAGAGGTATCTCTGGGCCCTCTCGGTAATACACATCACATAAGCCGTGCAAGCATTGCAACTAATGAGTTAGTTGCGAGATGATGTATTACAGAACGAGTAAAGAGACTTGCCGGTAACGAGATTGAACTAGGTATGGGATACCGACGATCGAATCTTGGGCAAGTAACATACCAACGACAAAGGGAACAACGTATGTTGTTATGCGGTCTGACCGATAAAAGATCTTCGTAGAATATGTAGGAGCCAATATGAGCATCCAGGTTCCGCTATTGGTTATTGACCGGAGACGTGTCTCGATCATGTCTACATTGTTCTCGAACCCGTAGGGTCCGCACGCTTAAGGTTTCGATGACAGTTATATTATGAGTTTATGAGTTTTGATGTACCGAAGTTAGTTCGGAGTCCCGGATGTGATCACGGACATGACGAGGAGTCTCAAAATGGTCGAGACATAAAGATTGATATATTGGACGGCTATATTCGGACACCGGAAGTGTTCCGGGGAAGTTTCGGATAAAACCGGAGCACCGAGGGGTTACCGGAACCCCCCGGGGGGTTAATGGGCCTCATGGGCCTAAAGTGGAGAAGAGGAGGGGCTGCCAGGGCAGGCCGTACGCCCCCTCTCCCCCTAGTCCGAATTGGACAAGGAGGGAGGGGCGGCGCCCCCCCTTTTTCCTTCTCTCCTTCCCCCTCTCCTACTTCGACAAGGAAAGGGAGGGGAGTCCTACTCCCGGTAGGAGTAGGACTCCTCCTGCGCGCCTCCAACTAGGGCCAGCCGCACCCCCCCTTGGATCCTTTATATACGGAGGCAAGGGGCACCCCTAGACACACAAGTTGATCCACATGATCATATTCTTAGCCGTGTGCGGTGCCCCCTTCCACCATAGTCCTCGATAATATTGTAGCGGTGCTTAGGCGAAGCCCTGCGATAGTAGTACATCAAGATCGTCGCCACACCGTCGTGCTGATGGAACTCTTCCCCATCACTTTGCTGGATCGGAGTCCGGGGATCATCATCGAGCTGAACGTGTGCTAGAACTCGGAGGTGCCGTAGTTTCGGTGCTTGATCGGTCGGGCCGTGAAGACGTACGACTACATCAACCAAGTTAACGCTTCCGTTGTCGATCTACAAGGGTACGTAGATCACACTCTCCCTCTCTCGTTGCTATGCATCACCATGATCTTGCGTGTGCGTAGGAATTTTTTTGAAATTACTACGAAACCCAACAGGCGGCCGCCCCTGTTTTCCGCTCGGGCCCTCCACCACAATTGATGTCATGGATCAGCAGAGGTCTGAGCTGGGGTACGGCCAAGGACGTGCCTATACTTCAGAGCCGCATTCGAGATCTCTTCAATGGAGATTTTAGTTTGGTTGCGGTAATACAAGTTATGCTGGTTCGTCAAGTCCAGCCTTGCAGACGCCGGCCCCTACGCTTGTGGGAGTTCAATCCCGAGGGACCACTTGTCATTCAAAATTTCCTCGGCCTGACGCACGAGGAGATGTACAAGTCATTCTTTGGACCTCAGGTAGAGTGTCTGGAAATCACCGAGGACGTGGGCCTGAGCAATAACCGCGCCGCCGAACAGGTAAGGAATCTTCCGGCCGAACATACTATCTCTCATTTGTTACGAAGTTATTTCCGAGAGTTTGCTTCTTGACCAGGACTGGCTAACAAAGGCGAAGTTGATTCGGTGTTCGGCCCCCCTCCCTGAGGGTTTGGACAATCTGGTATTGGAAAAGATGCTCCAAGTCGCACCTTTCCCGGAGCCCTTGAAGGAAGATACTGGGGAGGATAATACGGGCGGACGCGGGCCCCCAACGCTGCCCATTCTAACCGAGGGAGCGAGCGTCTCCATGAAGGAAGACGACCGGAGGAGGAAAAGGACTGCGCCCAGGGATTCGGAAGCCGAAGCTTCCAAACGGGAGAAGAAGTCTCCCACAGAGGGTCCTACCTTGGGGGTGCTTTTGCCGCACAAAGTCCGCGGGGGGATCAATTCTCCAGCGAGTCGTAAGTGACCCGAAATACTTTAATAGTACAGGTATGCCATTTTTTCTTCTGAGAAGACAACCACCGCATATATCTTTGCATTTCGGGCCTTAGCCCCTCTCAAATGAGCTCGTCTTCGGGGGGTCTTCTTCCAGAGATGATGGAGAGCGAAACGCCTCCTCCGGACTCCTCTGCTCCGGAAGCGGGCGACCCCGAAGTGTCGTTGCGGAGGGCCTCTCCGAGTTCGGTGAGGCCAAAAGATAATCCCATTGACCCCCGAAGCTCCCAGTGTCCGGCTCCCAAAGAGAGAGGACAAAAGAGTCCGACAACGTCTGGTGTGCGATAGGATGTTCTGAGGGAGTTGATGGGGCGAGCGGCCATCTCAGATGAGCATCGTGTGTTGATGAATATGGTGATGGAGAGAATCTCGTCCGCCGAAAGCGGATTGCATGAAGCTTTTATGAGTCTACTGACAGGCTTTGAGGTATGTAAAAATAATGTATGATAGTCCTGCACATGCTAGGTGTGCCCTGTGTAGATAGTAGCCCCTGAGACTCTGATTGTCGTCGAAAACGACGACAAACAGAGGATCATATTCCCAGGTAATAACCATACTGCCTCTATGTGCAGGTGATGGAAGCTCCTGTGGCTAGCCGGACTAGCGAGTTTGCCCATTTAAAACGGCAGTTGGATGCGGCAGACGCCGACATCGAGCTTGTTAACAAAAGGCTTGACGAGGCATAGGGTAAGTATCATTATCTGGTAAACGCCACATAGTAAGAGAAGCATGATGCCAGTATCTTTAATATGTTGTGACTGCAGATGGAGCTGCCACTGTTGAAGCCTTGCAGGCTGAACTTTCCCAAGCCAAGGAACAAGCGAGGTTTGGTAATGCGGCTGCTTTGAAGGCGGCCGAAGAGTTGATAGCCGAGAAGGCCGCGCATGGTGAGAGCCGAGATAAGATGGCCAAGATGGCCATAGAATTAAAAGCTGCCGCCGACTATTGCCGGGTTCTTGAAAAGGAAAACCTAGCGAAGGCATCGGACCTTGAGAAGGCTGCTGCGACGAGGAAAAACATCCGCTCTGCTATGAGGGCGAAGAAGGAGGAGCTGCGGGAAGCCGGGGATATTGTAGCTGGGAAATCCTTTATATTGTGGTGGAAGTTCGGAGATCCACGGTATGCCTCTCTGGATCGGCTGTGGAGTTTGGAGGATGTGTATATGGATTTGGCGGCGAGCGCTGCCGATGCGGCCAAGTACTTCCAGGGTCAGACAGACCGTGAAGTGGACCAACTGTTTTGGACACAATTCCATTGTCCCGAGCGTCCACTTTCATTGACTGACCAATTAGCTGAATGGGCCGAACTGAATAGGTTGTCCGGACTCGCCATGAGGTCTGTTGTGGATCAACTATGGCCGGAAAGGCCAAAACCAAACAACTATTTCAGCTTGGTGCAGCAGTTCCTTGACGTGGTGCCGCGCATTAATGCGATGAAGAGGTCGGCGTGCGTAGAGGGCGCACGAATGGCCTTTGCCCGTGTTAAAGCATACTGGGTGGATATGGATGCTACCACTGTTGCAGCGCGGGATTCGGCCATAGGTCGAATGGCTACTGAGCACTACTTTGAAGAAGTTCATGAGGGTGCTCGTTTGATAGAGACCCAATGCTTAAAAAGTATTATGTTTGAGTGATATGTAATCTCATTGTAAGCGAAATGCTTTTATAAATTTTTATAAGGCTATTTTTATACTTTTGCCTGAAAGTAATATGATGCCTCTTGGGCGGCCGTTTATGTATACATGTGTATAACCTGAAAGATTGCAGCCATCGGCTTCAACCCTCACGCATATAATGCGGAGGTGCTCGCAAAAAACACGTGTTCACACTTAACCCAATGTCTTGGTCCTATTAAGGAGGTGATAGCGGAGCGAGCGAGGCAACCAGACTATAATGCTTTAGCACTTTCACTTAGCCATAGGAGTTTGACAGTGGGGCTACTAGATAGCCCCTGGTGGCTCCGCACTCTCCCGATCCCGGGGTGCGTACATGCCTGGCTGGAAAACAGCCCTTCGTTAATGCGGAGGAATTCTAACATTCCAACAGGCAATCGAGTGGTTGACCAGTCTCATGCTATATCATGACAGTCAGTTTTCGGCTTTCTCTACTGAGGTGCTCGTCCAGATGAACCAGGGCACAATCGCAGTAGTTCTCCTGGTGCTACCTTAGCCGGTAAAGCGGAACGTAAGGCACCAAAACATAGGAGCCGGGCAAACCCAACATTTGACCAAAGACAATGATTCGGAGCTGATGCATATAAGGCCAAACTCGTGACGCCGAACACTCTCTAAGGTATTCGGTCTTTGTGGTATAAACCGGGCCTAAATAATGGCCTTTGTAAGAAGCCCCTTGTGTCCAGGTACGTGCATTGTTCTGGCGTGGCCACATGCCAAGACGTCAGCATCCTTCTCAACGGTGGATATGTATCAACAAGAGACAGTAAAAAAGGTTTACGCAGGGTCTTAATCTAAAAAGAATCCTTGTAGCGGGTCCCTGCTGCACGTCTGCGCCTGTATCACCGTTGTGCCGTATCCTAGATGGGTGTAGCACGATGATCGTCTGTAAAAGAGAGGAATTTGGGTGAAAAAGTTGTCATGCAAAAAGATAGTTTTTAAAGAAACCATGTATAATTCAAGATGAGAAGAAATTGCCACTTGTCTGCGCGCGTTGAGCCCCTTGTATGGACAAATAGGGGTGTGACCATTTATTCGGTATAAATAGCGGCGCCGGACTTGATTAGTTGTCTCTGAGGTTTTGACGATCTATTGGATGCTTTCACTGGTCCAGGCGCCTTTAGTGTGCGGCTGCCAAGGCGGCCGCACTCTCTTCGGCGCGCATAGATCGCTTGATATTTCCGTTCACTGAAATGATGCCACGTGGACCGGGCATCTTGAGTGTGAGGGAGGCATAGTGTGGTATTGCATTAAAGCGAGCGAAAGCTTCGCGTCCGAGCAGTGCTTGATAGCCACTTTGGAACAGAGCGATGTGGAAGGTTAAATGCTCGCGACGGAAGTTATCGGGGGAGCCGAATACAACTTGTAGTAGGAGGGAGCCCGTACAACGAGCCCGTGGGCCTGGCGTTACTCCTTTAAAGGTAGTATTGCTATGGCGAATTTTTGTTGGGTCTAACCCCATCCCACGGATTGTATCCTAATATATTAGGTTTAGATTGCTGCCACCGTCCATCAAGACTCGCGTGAAGTGATATCCGCCAATTACTGGGTCTAATACCAGGGCAGCCCATCCTGCGCGTTGGATACTTGCTGAGTAATCGCGATGGTCGAAAGTGATCGGTTGAGACGACCAGTGGCAGGACTTCATGATGACAGGCACTTGGGTATATTTTCCTGGGAGTGCCGCGTTGTTTTTTCCCTTGATCACGTGTAACACGTTTACTGTTTTGACTTCTGGTGGAAATTTCTTTTGTTCCCCAGTGTCTTGCTTGGGAAGCTCGTCCTCGTCTTCACTTGGTGTATCCTCCCCCTTGTGTACGGCGTTGAGCTTGCCGGACTGCTTGAAGACCCAACATTATCTGTGGGTATGATTAGCAGGCTTACCAGGGGTACTATGGATCTGACATACTTGGTCCAGAATTTTGTTGAGGCTGGACAGTTCATCCCTGGTGCCTTTAGAGGGCGGCTTTTGACCTGGCCGAGAGCTTTTGAATCCGGCATTTACTGTCGTGCCCTTCGTGATGTCTTCTTTATTCCGGCGTTTGTTATTGCTGTTGTGCCATGATATCCCGTTTCCATCTCTAACTTCAGATGTACTGGGGTCGCTGGTGCCGCATCTGGCTAGCCAGCTGTCCTCACCCGCGCAAAAGCGGGTCATGAGGCTTGTTAATGCGACCATCGTTCTCGGCTTATTTTGGCCGAGGTGTCTAGCGAGCCATTCGTCACGGACGCTATGCTTAAAGGCTGCCAAGGCTTCGGCGTCCAGACAGTCGACGATCTGGTTCATTTTAGTAAGAAACCTGTTCCAAAACTTTCGGGCTGACTCTCCGGGCTGTTGAGTTATATGACTCAAATCGTCTGCATCCGGAGGTCGGACATAAGTCCCTTGAAAATTTGCCCGAAAGGCGTCTTCGAGCTCTTCCCAACTTCCAATGGAGCTTTCGGGGAGGCCTTTAATCCAGTGACGAGCTGGCCCTTTGAGCTTGAGGGGTAAGTACTTGATGGCGTGGAGATCATCTCCTCGAGCCATATGGATATGAAGGATGTAGTCCTCAATCCAGACCCCAGGGTCTGTTGTTCCGTCGGATGTCTCTATGTTTACGGGTTTGAATCCCTCTGGAATTCATGGTCCAGTACCTCGTCGGTGAAAAATAGGGGGTGTGCGGCACCCCTGTAGTTGGGTGTACCGCGTTGTTCGGATGTTTGTTGTGTTGCATTGTATGCTAGGGCGTGCTTGCGTGGTCCATAGATGGATCTTGTTGCATCGTCCTTTGGGTGCGAGCCCTCGCATGGGTCGCGTGTTGTATTGTGAGTGGCGTTGTATGCCGCTCTGTGTTGGTAGAGGGGTCGTCTATCCGGCCAGGTGGTTTCTTTGATATTTGGTTGTGGGGGGTCTGAGGCCTCCTCATCGAATTTAGGTAGCAGCTTCCGCTTTGGGTAGCTCTTGGAGGGCGATTGTCGCCGTACCTCGCTGCTGTGTTGAGTATTTTACTCCATCTGATTTGGAGTGTGTCTTGCGCAGCCTTGAGCCTTTGCTTCTGCTTTTTAAGACTCCTCACGGTGGCAACAAGCCTTTTACGGGCATTCTGCTGCTCCGGGTGCCTGTCCGACGTTATGTCGTCCGGACCATTATCCTTGATAGAATTTGTTTGTTTGGTTTGATTATCCGGGTTGCCGTTGTCCGGCAGCGGTTCACCCTGCTCCAACGCTGGGTCTGTGTGATCGTTATTTCTGTCGAGGCGGGATTTGGGGCGGCACTTGCGTCGCCGCTTTGACTGCTTCTTGAGGGAACAAGCCTTCGGTGCGTCCTTCTGCTCCTCGTCGTCATCTTTTGGTGCGTCCACCATGTATACGTCATATGACGAGGTGGCTTTCCAGGGCCCAATAGGCGCTGGTTCTTCATCGTCTCCTTCATCGGCGTCCATACAGTCGATGTCTTCAGAGTCGAAGTCGAGCATGTCGGTTAAATCGTCTGTATCCCAACCTTGCTGACCGTAGTCCGGCCAGGGCTCTCCTAATAAAGAGAGAGACTTTAGTGTCTTCAGAATATCACCGAAAGGCGAGTGCTGAAAGATGTCCGTGGCAGTAAACTCCATGATCGGCGCTCGATCGGATTCGATCGGCAGCGGCGCGGAGGATTCGGAGTCCGGAAGGGAGTCCGGCTCCTTGGAGTCATGAGTCTCGCGAAGTGCGGGGCTGGTGTTCGGCTCGATCACCATTGGGATCGCGGCCCCCGAGGCGGCGTCCAACCACCCATCCTCAATCGGCGCAGTTGACTCCGAATTAAGGGTCGAAGCTGATGTGGGTGCGGCCTCCAGGGCACTATTTGGCGGCAAAGCTAGATCATGCTCATCGTGACAGTGCGGCGTGCTCGGCAGTGGCTCGAATCCGTCGAAGATCAAGTCCCCGCGGATGTGACCCGTGTAGTTTAAACTTCCAAATCTGACCTGACGGCCAGGGGCATAGCTTTCGATCTGCTCCAGATGGCCAAGTGAATTGGCCCGCAGTGCGAAGCCGCCAAAGACGAAGATTTGTCCGGGGAGGAAGGTCTCACCCTGGAATGCATCGCTATTGATGATCGTAGGAGCCATCAAGCCTAACGGCGACGACACAGAGGAACTCTCAATGAAAGCACCAATGTCGGTGTCAAAACCGGCGGATCTCGGGTAGGGGGTCCCGAACTGTGCGTCTAGGCCGGATGGTAACAGGAGGCAAGGGACATGAAGTTTTACCCAGGTTCGGGCCCTCTTGATGGAGGTAAAACCCTACGTCCTGCTTGATTAATATTGATGATATGGGTAGTACAAGAGTAGATCTACCACGAGATCGGAGAGGCTAAACCCTAGAAGCTAGCCTATGGTATGATTGTTCTGTATGTTGTCCTAGGGACTAAAACCCTCCGGTTTATATAGACACTGGAGAGGGTTAGGGTTACACAAAGTCGGTTACAATGGTAGGAGATCTACATATCCGTATCGCCAAGCTTGCCTTCCACGCCAAGGAAAGTCCCTTCCGGACACGGGACGAAGTCTTCAATCTTGTATCTTCATAGTCCAGGAGTCCGGCTGAAGGTATAGTCCGGCCATCCGGACACCCCCTAATCCAGGACTCCCTCATGGAGTATTCATTTTTGTGTGCGTAATAAGGAGGCACTTCCTTGAGTGCGAAGATATAGTTGGTGGGTCCGAGCTATCAGCGGCGGTAACAAATTTTTTTCGCGAAATACAGAGGCCCTTTCGGTGGGTCCCTGATGTCAGGTGGAGGAATCATTATTTTGCACATAATAAGGAGGCATTTCCTTGCGTGCGGCCGTGGACCCAGCTGTCGGCCTCTCGATGTACAGTCCACTTCAGATGCATGTCGGTTGTTGACCACGTTGACCAGGCCGCGCCGAGAGCACCAGGGCGGTGGACGACGGCGAGGCCTAGGAAGGGAACGACACGGAGGCAGGGAAGACTCGGCAGTTGTTTCCCACGCTGTCGGATTTCGGGTTCCGACAGACCCTTGAGGTTCGAACATTGGGGTGCGCACGGAGATCTCTCCCCTACCGATCTACGTCCAATCTCTCCGCGTGATCTAAACTGGAAACAACGAACAACACAAGGGACACAGGGTTTATACTGGTTCGGGCCACCGTTGTGGTGTAATACCCTACTCCAGTGTGTGGTGTGGTGGATTACCTCAGGGGCTGATGATGAACAGTACAAGGGAAGAACAGCCTCGCGAGAGGTGTTCTTGAGCTGGTGCGATGAACTGCTGGGGTGAGTTCAGTTACCTCTTTCTCTCTCTGCTAGGGTTCTACCAGATCTCTCGTTCTCTGGGTGTGTTGATCTTTCCGGGGGGTCTCTCTACTTTGTGGTGGCTAGCTCTATTTATAGAGGCCCTGTGCCTCCCCCCAAATAATGAGCGGGAAGGCGCCAACAATTGGCCATTTTGAAGGGCAACATATAGTACAAGTTATCCTGACCAAAGTTGGTCTTCGGCTGTCAAAAGCACTGGTGATGACGCCGTCTTGGGCTCCAGGGTGACCTCCGTCCTGCCGCTCTGCTGGTCTTGGTCTCGTTGCACCGGAATGGTAACCTTTGCCTGATGCCTTGGCCTGTGCTTGCCCCCTTGCACCAAAGGGGAAACAAGGACACTGCGCAGGCCGGCACCCGCCTGGTCTCGATCGTCATGGCTTGCATCACGGGCTCCTTGTGAGGTATCCCTGCCTTGATCTCTCCGCCTCCTCGCGAGCCTGCCTGATGAGGCTGCCTCTGAGGAAGCTTCCGGTCGTCCGCACCACGAGGCTTGGCCCCTCGCGAGGGTCTTGAGCTTGAGCTGATGAAGATGGGCCGCGCTGGGCCCCCACTTGAGCCATGCCGTAGGCCGCAGGCAGGCAAGTTTGGGGACCCCCATTCCTAGAACGCCGACAGTAGCCCCCGGGCCCAAGGTGCGCCCGGGCTTGGCCTAGCAAGGAAGCGAAGGGGCAAGCACGAAGCGCCGCGTGCCCTAACAGCCTGCAGCCTTGGGCACCGCGTGGCGATTGATTGGACATGGGTGACTGCACTTCCCCATGACGCCTCGGCGACTGCACGACTTGACATGTCCTTGCATGCAGAGAAACCGATCATGATTACCTGCGATCGTGGTGCTCGACAGTTGGCCTCCTGCAGCTATAAGTATGGGGCTGCATGAGTCCCTTCAGTCCATCCCTTGTTGCCGCTCCTTTCCTTCTTCTTCCTCGTTCTTGCTTCTCCTTACGCCAATGGCACCAATCCGCCGGTTTTCTGCAGAAGAGAAGGGAAAGGCCCCCCGAGAGGGTCCTGGCCTACTTCCGCCGAAGAAACGGCTGGTCCTCTGCCACCGAGATGTGGGTGCTCAGCCGGAGGCACCGAGGCCCTAGTACGAGCGGCCACCGCCTGGGTATCCGCTACCCTTGTACGCCCGCGTCGTGGGTCCTAGGGGAGAGGGCGTCGAGCGACATCGACGATGCTGCCGTCGACGCCGTCGAGTCATGGTGATGCATGCGTGTCGTTCCTCCTGGAGTCCACGCCGAGCGCTCCTCTCACGAGCTCGTGCTCCACGCCGCCATGCCTTCGAGCTCTTGGATTCGCCTTCCCCCCTCCTTCGCCTTTGAGGTGCCGCCGAGCGGGGCTCTGGAGCTCTGGCTGCAGCACGCTGACTGCGGTACCCTTGCGACCGGAGCGGAGGTCGCGGTTGTCGCTCCGGGCAAGGTCTTCATGACCCGGGGCTGGGGCGAAATCGCCCGGGTCTGCCGGATGGTAGGTGCCCTCGTGATTCATCTTGAATACGATGGTGCCTCCCTGATGTTTTTCAAGGTCTTCGATGCTGAAGGACGCCGGTTGGAGTGCTGCCCCAGGGAGAGCGGCAGGGGCGACGAACCGGCGAGGACCTGGCCCGCCCATCGGCCCTCCAGCAGCTCCTCAGGCGGCAGCGGAGGAGCTGAGGAATCCAGCAGCTCCCCCGAGCTCCTCGCGACTCCGGAGACGAGCGATGATAGCTACGAGCCCCCGAGCTCGCGCCGTGCTTGGGGCGGGGCAGCTGCGTCCAGCCGCCGACGCCACTGATCTGGATGGGGTTGGCACCGGCGTTGGGCAACCCACTGTTGATGATGGCGTCCCTTGCGGAGGTGCGGGCGATTAGCGTTCCTTAGGATTAGTACCTTTGTTCCCTGCGAGGAATCGAAGCAACACCCCGTGGGGGTATGTAAGGTGCCTGCCATGTCTTTTGTGAACATTATATACTTAATATGAATCAAAGCGAGGTGCTTGCTCTGTCCTAGCTCGGCTCCCCCTTTCTATCCTCGCGAGGACTCGGCGCTCTACGCTGACAGGTCCCAGTCCCCAGGTAGGCTTCAACCGTCGCTGGTATGCCAGGTCGCGATGCCGTGGTCAAGACCAGGAGGTGAGCGGCCTGAGGTCCGGTAAGAGCCCCCGAGTCGCGATGCTCGGGAGGTCCCCTTTAGCGCTCAAGCAGCCCTCGCTGGGCGAGAAAGGAAGGCAACGTCGCCATGACAGAGCCGCACTGGGCAAGGGTTTGGCGCTGTGTTGGTCCAACTCTTGTAAGGGCGTGACTTATCTCTTGAGTTTGGTGTAGTTCCTCGATGAAGCGCCTGGCCTGAGTGGCAGCTGAGGTGCTGCTGGGTTAGGTCCTCGCGAGCACCTTCCCACTCCCCCGCACTTTCCTTAATGCTCTACGTCCTCAGGTCCCGGCCCTCGAGCGAGCTCAGCCGCCGCTGGTATGACAGGTCGCGATGCCGTGGGTCAAGGCCAGGGGGTGAGGGCTGGAGAGCCAGTAGGAGCCCATGAGTCGCGATGCTCAGGTACCCCCCTTTTAACGTGCAAGCAGTCCGCGCCGGAGAGAGGGTGAGGCGGCTCGCGACGTCCCTGACGTTGCTCCTGGAATAGGTACTGCACACCAATCATGAAGAGAAACAAGACCTGTTGTTACGGTTGCCAGCCAACCTTCGGTCGCTCCGAGGGAGTGATTGGGGCACTGAGGGCCTGGTGAGGTGGCGCCTTGCGGGGCTACCGCGGCCAGAGCTCGACCACTCAGGTTTATCGGCGTTGCAGGGACGGACCCGTGCGCAAATGCCGTGCCAAAGCTAGCAGCTCCATAAGTAGGCGTCAATCGAGCAGGCGATTAGGTCGGGTGTGTTAAGAACGCGGGAGGAAATTCATTTAAATAGACGCGAGAAAAGCAAACGCCGCTGGGCCAGGCCCGAGCAGCTCAGGGATGATGCAGCCCGAGGGGCGCCCCCAACAAGGTAAGTAAAGAGCATAAGCAAAACGGATACATGCCGCAGGGACGGACCCACGCGGCCTGGGAATGATGCGGCCCTGTGGGTGCTCCGAGCTAAAAACGGGACTTAGAAAGATGTCACCTGGTGCTGTTGAAGATGAAGTGATGCTGAAGAAGCGGGCGATGCGCAATGAATACGTTGGCCCTCACGAGCCCCCAGGTCCAGGAGCCTCGAGAGGCTCCGGGGGCACAGGTGGGTTCCCGAGGGCCATCTCCATCTCCGCCAGGACCGCACGATGCCTGACCTCCTGAGCCTCCAGAATGCTCCTCAGCAGGCGCTGATGAGTGGTGACCGCGTTCGGCAGGCCGAAAGGCATGCGAACGTAGCTGTGAGGTGGACCCTCGCAACGCCCCATGCGTGAAGGCCAGAGGCGCTCCAGAGACGCGGCTCGGTTGAGCCCTGGCACGTCAATGCATACGCGCAGCCCACCATCCTCGCCTGGATGTGGGGCCATGGCGGGCAAGCGGCGGCTGCCGCGCATGACTCTCGACTCCTGTAGTTCTTGGAAGCACCCCTCCAAGTGGTGCCCGAGCGCCTCCCTCGCGACCTTGGCAAAGTCGGTGGCTCTCCAAGAAAGAGCCCCCGAGCCCTGCCTGAGGAGGGCGCCGGGCGCGCCTTCCTATGCGAGAGAGGGTGGCGCTCCCTGATTGGGCGCAGACCCTGACGCAACACCTACGGAAGTGCCTGCCTCCTTATGGCTTGGGTCAGGCGAAACCTTCTTCTTCTTAAGGGTCTCCTCAGGAAGCATTCCGTTCCTGTGGTCTGGGTCTTCGATTGCAGCGGCTTGGAACGCGCTCTCAAGTGAATACACTGCGTCCCTTTCTTCACAGGGTACGGTGATGATTCCACCGCTTCTTGGCATCTTGAGGACATTGTATCCATGGTGAGTCACCGCCATGAACTTGGCCAGGGATGGGTACCCGAGAATGGCGTTGTATGGCAGACGGATGTGGGCGATGTCAAAGTCGATGAGCTCCATGTGGTAGTTGTTGCGCTGCCCGAAGGTGACTGGAAGGCGAACCTGCCCTATTGGAACAGTGGAGCCATCAGTGACTCCTGAGAATGGCTTGGTTGGCTGAAGTTGATCGTACGACACTTGGAGATTTTCGAACGTCTCGACGGACAGGACGTTGAGTCCTGCTCCGCCGTAAATGAGGGTCCTGGTGACCTGCACGTTGCTGATGACTGGGGAGCAAAGAATCGGGAGGACTCCGGCCGTTGCCGCGCACTTGAGCTGATCCGCTGAGCTGAACGTGATAGCGCACGCAGACCACCTGAGAGGGCGCGTGGCCTCAAGCTTGGGGAGGACTACATTCACCTCACGAGAAAACTGCTTGAAAATGCGCTGTGAAGCTGGGGCCTGCGCGCCACCCAATATGCAAGCGATTGCGCGCGGCTCCTGGAAGCCCCCAGCCCCCTCGTCTTGATGTTGGTCTTCGTTCCTCCTTGGCGGTGGCGGCAGAGGAGGAAGGCCCGCGTTGCCGTACGGGCGATCCTCACAAGGCTGATCTCTCCAGCCTCCCTCGTGAGGCTGGTCCTGCCAGCGATCCTCGCGAGGTCGGTCACGCCACCCTTGCCGAGGGCCACGATCTTCCCATCATCTGCCATCTCTTCCTCCTCCTCGGCCATAGCCCCTGTCGTTGCGCTCGGGGCGTCGGCCGACACGTCCATTTCTCACGGCCCTGAGCTCTTGACATTCGTTGGTATTGTGGGTGTGGAGGTCGTGGTACACGTAGTACCGGCTGCCCTTGGATGACTCAGGCTGATCCCTGCCTCGCTTGGTGTCTGGTTCCCCTGTAAGCACGACAGCCCCCTTGCGCTTCACGTCCTTGGCCTTGGGCTTCTTCTCTTCTAGGTTGGCAGCTGGGAGTTCGAGGAGGGAAAGGCGCCCTTCCTCAGCTCTGGCGCACTTGGTCGCCAAGTTGAACAGCTCCAGGGATGTACATAGGTCTTCATGGATTGCTAGCTCCTCCTTCATCTTGATGTCGCGTACGCCATCGGAGAAGGCCGAGATGATGGCTTCTTCAGTCACCTTGGGGATCTTGAGGTGAGCGTTGTTGAAGCGCTGGATGTATTTCTGCAGGGTTTCCCCTTGCTGCTGCTTGATGCGGCGCAGATCGCTCACGGCCGGGGGCCGGTCGCGAGTGCCCTGGAAGTTGGCGATGAAGCAAGTGTGCATCTTGTCCTAGGAGGATGTTGTGCCAGGAGCCAGGTTCAGGAGCCAGGTGCGGGCCCCGTCCTTGAGCGCCATGGGAAACCAGTTCGCCATGACCCTTTCGTCTCCGTTGGCGGCTTCGATGCATAGCTCGTAGAGCTGTAGGAACTCCGCGGGGTCCGTCATGCCATCGTAGCGAGGGGGCAGGTCAGGCTTGAATTTTCCTGGCCATGCGGCGCCGCATAGCTCGGGGGTGAGGGCGCGGCAGCCTGCCGTGGGCACCGTTGCCTTTTGCTGGTGCTGGGCTTGTTCCTGGGGATTACTGCGCGCCGCCACTTGGAGCAGCGCGGGGTCTTGGCGTGGAGGTGCAGGGACGCGATCTTGGCGCGCCGACGCTGGGAGCACGCGAGCACCTTCTTGGGGACGAGCGATCTCTTGGCAGCTCCTTTCTTGCTGCGCAGGCGCCGGACGCGGAGGGTCTCTCCCTGGGGTTGCGTGCCTTGGAGCCAGGGCGCCTTCTTGGGGAGGAGGTGGTGGAGGCGCCTCCTGATCCCCGCCTCCTGCGCGGAATGGAGGGCGAGGCAGCGAGAGGGACGGCAAGGGGGAGCCCCATGCGGCGCTGACGAGCTCGGTGATGCGGGCAAGCCAGTCCTTGTAGAGGTCATCGACGGGGCGGTAGTGCAAGAGCTCTCTTGCCAGGAGCAGTGCGGCGTGCGCGTCCGTGGGGGCGCGACGGGCGTGGGACGACGAAGCGGCTGGAGTCAGCGATGGTGTGGCGGTGCGGCCCTCTCGCCACACCGAAGGATGCTTGGAGGAGGCCTGCTGCTCGTTCCCTGCCTGGCCGGTGGCGGCAGGCGACGGGAAACGACGAGGACGTCCGCCGACGGGCGCCGTCTGGGCGACGCGGGTGGCGAGAGCAGGCCGGCGCTCAGCGCGAGCCCGACGAGCGTCAGCCATGGACACGGCGGAAGATCGTACGCGAACAGCGGAAGAAAGATTCCGGCGCACCCCTACCTGGCGCGCCAAATGTCGGATTTCGGGTTCCGGCAGACCCTTGAGGTTCGAACACTGGGGTGTGCGCGGAGATCTCTCCCCTACTGATCTACGTCCAATCTCCCCGCGTGATCTAAACTGGAAACAACGAACAACACAAGGGACACAGGGTTTATACTGGTTCGGGCCACCGTTGTGGTGTAATACCCTACTCCAGAGTGTTGTGGTGGATTGCCTCAGGGGCTGATGATGAACAGTACAAGGGAAGAACAGCCTCACAAGAGGTCTTCTTGAGCTGGTGCGATGAACTGCTGGGGTGAGTTCAGTCGCCTCTTTCTCTCTCTGCTAGGGTTCTACAAGATCTCTCGCTCTCTGGGTGTGTTGATCTCTCCGGGGGGTCTCTCTACTTTGTGGTGGCTAGCTCTATTTATAGAGGCCCTGGGCCTCTCCCCAAATAATGAGCGGGAAGGGCGCCAACAATTGGCCATTTTGAAGTGGAACATATAGTACAAGTTATCCTGACCAAAGGTGGTCTTCGGCTGTCAAAAGCACTGGTGATGACACCGTCTTGGGCTCCACGGTGACCTCCGTCCTGCCGCTCTACTGGTCTTGGTCTTGTTGCACCGGAATGGTAACCTTTGCCCGATGCCTTGGCCTGTGCTTTCCCCCTTTGCACCAAAGGGGAAACAAGGACACTGCGCAGGCCGGCGCCCGCTTGGCGCCCGCCTGGTCTCGATCGTCATGGCTTGTGTCATGGGCTTCTCGTGAGGTATCCCCGCCTTGATCTCTCCGCCTCCTCGCGAGCCTGCCTGATGAGGCTGCCTCTGAGGAAGCTTCTGGTCGTCCGCCCCGTGAGGCTTGGCCCCTCGCGAGGGTCTTGAGCTTGAGCTGATGAAGATGGGCCATGCTGGGCCCCCACTTGAGCCACGCCGCAGGCCGTAGGCAGGCAAGTCTGGGGACCCCCATTCCCAGAACACCGACACACGCGGAGGGGAGTACAACTGTACGAGGGTTTACTGGTTCGTTTGCTGTCGCCGGAGAATAACAATAGGTGTGGGTGAGTAGAGGGATGGCTAGGCCAGCGATGGGAGTACGGTGGGGCGGTGAGGCCTACGCGGGAGCATAGCCGACCGCGGGGAGGAGGGAGCAGGCAGTCCCGCCGACGCTTGTTTGAGCGGCTGGAGCAGGAAGAGCAGAGATTGAAGAAGCACGACGGCCGTTCGATGGACATCCAACAGTCACTGCTTGTGCGTCAACCTTTTTCTAGGAAAGCCTCAAATCTGTGGAAAACAGCATGCATCCCATCTGCCATTATTTCTAATAATTTACAGCCCATTTGCTAATTCTTAAAGTTTTTTTGGAGCCCATATTCTTTTTGTTAGAACCACAACCCATATTGTGGCCACGGTTAAAAAATTATACGAAATTTTGCATATTTCGGTGCGGTCCGAACTGTTTTTAATCCCGAAATTTTGACTCACATTCAAACTGATTTGAAAAATAAATGTATATCAATATAAAATCCAACAAATTCTCCTCGCATAAAAATTAATGTAATTTAAAATCTCGAAATGAAAAAAAAGATATTTGAAACTAATTGCCGGTTTGATGTGTTTTAAAAATGTACAACCCATTTCTCATTATTGATGGGCCATTTTCTCGGCCAACCGAATGAAAGTTCTCCTCGTCTTGAAAGATTTGCAGCCCAACAGGCCTGAAAAAGCGACTTACTTGGCAAATCACAAAAAAACTAGGCTGTGGCCATGGACCCAGCTGTCAGCCTCTCCACGTACAGTACTCTTCCGAAGGAAGTCGTTCCTTGACCACGTTGACCACGCCGTGCGGAGAGCACCACGGCGGTGGACGACGGCGAGGCCTAGGAAGGGGACGATGCGGAGCCGGGGAAGACGCGATAGTGGAAGCCCGCGCGGAGAGGAGTATGAGGGTTCACTGGTTCGGCTGCGGTGTCAGGCTGCCATCGCCGCAGGGCCTGGCCAGCGGTGGGAATAGTAGGGGGCGGTGAGGCCTCCGCGGCAGCACAGCCGGCCACGAGAGGCAGGAGCATGCGGCATGACCGGCGTTGCTTTGGGCGGCTAGAGCAAGAAGACCAGAGGTTGAAGAAGCACTACGGCCGTTGGATGGACATCGTACGGTCACTGGATCTAGAATCGTTCATATTGACTAAGTTGACAAAGCCCTCCGTCCCTGTCAACTTAGTAGGCCCACAAGTCAGCCTCCCACAATGGTGGGTCGCAGCTAGCAGGGGGTATTCATTTTTTGTGCGTAATAAGGAGGCACTTCCTTGCGTGCGAAGATATAGCTGGTGGGTCCGACATGTCAGCGGGGGAATCATTTTTTCGCGAAATACAGAGGCCCTTCCGGTGGGTCCTAGCTGTCAGGTGGAGGAATCATTATTTTGCGCGTACATTCCATGACCGATAGATGTCGTTCGTTGACCACGTTGACCAGGCTGCGCCGAGACCACCATGGCGGTGGACGACGGTGAGGCCTAGGAAGGGAACGACACGGAGCGGGGGAAGACTCGGCAATGGTTTCCCATGCGGTGGGGAGTACGAGGGTTTACTGGTCCAGCTGCCGTTGCCGGAAAATAACAGGAGGTGTGGGTGAGTAGAGAAATGGCCTGGACAGCAATGAAGTAGGGTGGGGCGGTGCGGCCTGTGCGGCAGCACAGCCGGCCACGGGAGGCGGGAGCAGGCAGTCCAGCCGGAGCTGGTTTGGGCGGCTGGAGCAAGAAGATCAGATATTGAAGAAGCAACACGGCCGTTGGATTAACATCCAACGGTCACTGCTGCTAGAATCGTTTGTGGACTAAGTTGACAAAGCCAAAGTACACGTCAACCTAGTAGACCCACAAGTCAGCCTCCAAATCCGTCCCAAACAACATACAACCCGAAATTTCTAGCCAGATTTAAATTAATTTTAAATCTAAATACCTTAATTTCAATTCAATGAAATTTTACCCGCACAAAAACAATGAAATATAAAATATCAAAATCCGAAAGAAAACAGTATTTTGGATCTAATTGCCTGTTTGCTGTATTTTTTTCATTTTACAGCCCATTTATTATTACTTATAGCCCATTTATTATTACTTATAGCCCATTTTCTAGGCAAAATGCATCCCTCCTCGTCTTGAAAGATTTCCGGCCCAGCAGGGCGTAGAAAAGCAAGTAGGCCTACGTTGGTTATTCTGCAAAAAACAAAAAAGCCGGCTAGCCATTTTCAGAAAGGAAAAAAATAAACTGGGCTGGTCATGTGCTAAACATATGAAATAAAAGCCTGGGCTAGACGGGCCACGGGTCCCGCACAACCCAGTTGATACCCTTCTCCGTCCCGAAAAAACAAAATTACTGCGCGCGCTGCTGGGTCCCTAATGTCATCCTCACCATGTACAGTCATCTCCTTATTCCTCTCGGTTGTTGACCATGTTGACAACACCGGAGGGCAGCGCCGCAGCGAGCGAACCAAGGCAGAGGACAATGGTGAGGCCTCGAACGGGAACGAACAGGAGCCGGGGAAGATCACAGCCAGCCGTGGGAGGCGGGAGCAGGCGGTCCCGCCGGCGCTGGTTTGGCTTTGGCGGCTCAAGGAAAAAGAGACTGAAGAAATGCGACAAACGTTGAATGTCAATCCAACGGTCAAGGTTGGCACAATCGTTTGTTGACTAAGCAGACACCTAGTAGCATACTTTTTTATATATAGAAAGAAAATCAAAGACTTGGGAAGGCGTACCGAACAAGCTAGTGTACCGGTAAAGAGACGTTGGCGAGTTTTAGAAAAAAGAAAGACGTGCTCCTGTAGCTGGTTCAAATCCAAACATAGACTATGACTATATATGGTGCTATGCTACTCTGCAAGTAATGAAACTGACATATCCAACGTCCACTTCTCCTCTTCTCTACTTACTCTGCCTAGCATCAGAAGCTCTGGCCGCAGCAACCATGTCCGCTGGCTGCTCGTCCACCTGCTCTTCAGCAGGCAACAACCAAATATGCGCCAAGTCGCCACCCGTACCATCGCCTGTGGGTCTCATCACACCCCCGCCGGCACGCACACCGCAGCCGATTGCTCATCGCAACCCGCTGTCGTTGGTGTGGTGCCACTGCTGCAAATCACGCGGAGTCATCCGTCGCGTCTCAACCACAATCCGCAACCCTGGCCGAGTCTTCTACAAATGCCCGAATCATGGGGTAATAATATGTTTAAGTGTTGTTCTACTGCTTTCAGTTGCTGATTTTTTAATAGTTTGGTTGATGATCTTCCAATTTGATTCGGGTAGAAAAGGGAAGATTCGTGTGATTTGTATTTCTGGGAAGTTGCTAATGTGGGGTAATGTAACTATGCTGATTATTTGATTAGCTGAGGAATCCCAATACCAACAGGTTGGGGTGTTGGACAAGTAACTGAAGGAACGGCAGAAGAGGAAGATGTAGAGCAGAAGGTTAAAGATGCAGTTCCTCTGATCATGGCCAAGCAACAGCTGCTGAACGGCCTTGACAAAAATGAGGAGATGAAAGAGCTTGTGAAGATAATGGGCAAAATCGATGTGCTCTGTAGGATGATTGTCTCTTTATTTGCAGTGTATGTAGCACTCGTGATGTATTCAATGGCTACGACATGAGCACTTTGCTGAAACTAGTAATGAATGAAACCTATGTAGCAGGTTGGGCGTAGTGTTGTGAACATCTAATGATTTCTATTAACGGAAATCAGGGGGTATCCCCTTTTGCTCATATAAATAAATAAATAGCAGAGGCCCTGTCGGGTCAGCTTTGTTCTCATTCGAAGACGTCGAGCAAATTGCAGTCCAACAACAAACTATGTCATCAAATTCAAGTTTCACAGCCAAATATGAGTACAACTAAACAACAATGTCATCATGTTTTAGTTGTCATACAATCACCAAACACAAATCAGCATACATAACAAGTGATGTTCTCATAGCAAAATACTAAACAACATGTTCATCAGGTTTTAGTTGTCATAGCAAACACAATTTCACATAGTAGATAAAAAACGTCTTCTGACAGGCAAATACGACAAAAGCAATGTAATCATCATCCGCAGCAGCAGCGTCAACATCTTCGCCATGTGTATCAGTCTGAATCATAAATCCCCATGGTGTCATCTTCTTCTTCGTCCTCAACGTCCTCGAACGTTGGCTTCTTCTTGATCAACTCTTGTATGTCCACAGCACGACAGGCAATCTTTTCGCCGGCATCATTGACGTGATGGTTCTCAAAGATATTAGGAACATCTGTGTTATCTTGTACACCAGGAGCAGTGTAAGCATCATCTTGTTGTGCAACTTCATTAAATGAATTCCTCTGCTCAAACCTTTGCAATACTCTCCAGTCATCGCTATGTGCAAATGTGTCTTCCAAGAAAAATATCTGTGTTGCTTGATTTGCCAAAATAAAAGGCTCGTTGGTCTGGTACGCCGCCTTGACATTGATGGATTTGAAATAATCATCAACTCTGGGTTTTGCGATCCTGGAAAACAGGTTATACCAACGACAGCACAACAGAACCACACACCGATGATCCTCGAAACTGGAGATATACTGCAACTGAACAATGTCTGTTATGTTAGCATACATTTCAGTTGTCTCTTTGTCATACGTATCCGTGCTCATGATGGCACTGTTTTATGTTGTAACGCCCCAAGAACGGAGCTTCAGATGCCTTCCAGGGTTTCCGGGTTTCGTCGTGTGATTTGTTTTTGGTTCGTTGCGTCATGTGCGTTGCATCATGTCATCATGCAACCCGTTTTAAAACTCAACTAAATAAATTGCATGGATCTTCGGTCCATTTAAACCAAGGGAATTCACATGGTGATTCTCTTTACAACATATCCTCTTGATATTTAGAGAGCTATATTAAATATTCCAATAATTTGGATTCACCCACAAACACACTTCAAAATATCACAATGCCTTTGTTATCTTAATTCTTGGTCTCCAACATTGCCATATATTCTTTCATCATATTCTGGAGCTCCACTAAAAACCCGAACATTTTTGGCCACACCGAACCTAGTCCCAATTCAAAACCATTTGAATTATATTCAAATGAATTTGAATTTAATTCCTGCAATCTGGCCACTTCTATTTTTCTGTGGTCATGTTTATTTTTTTTATGAGTCTAGGAAATGTGTCCTCCTGCTCAAACTATTTTCCCTAACCCCCCATCTTTTTCCTCTCTCTCTATTTCTTTTCGATTAAAGAACAAAAAGAGGAGAGGGAGAGCCCAATCCAGCAAGCCCAGCTGACCCCTCCTCTCTACTGGGCCGGCCCCAAGCCCACCTAACCCTCTGCCCTGCCCGATCCCTAGCGCATATCTCCCTCTTTCCCTCGTTCCCTCACCGCCGCCAGGAGCCATCTCCTCGATCCCCATCTCCCTCGCGCAGCAACCTCCCGATCCCATCGCTCCCTCACCCCTCGCTCCCTTTTCCCGATCTAGCGCGTGCCACCTCCCTTCGTTCTCCTCCTAGCGCCGCCACTTGCAGAGAGAGAGAGAGCTGCTTCGTCTCGTTCCCCTTTGCCACTCCTCGTCGCTGGAGTCCAGCCACCGGACCAGCCGGAGGCCGCCGTCGCCATGGACGCCCGCAGGAGCGCCAGCGTCGTCTTGCGCCGCCCACTTCCTATAGCCGCTGCAGCTCGTCGGCGACCTCGACCCTTCCAGGGCCTCCCTGGCCTCCCGATCCGCCCCTACAGTGGTCCGGCGCCCCGGCCTCCACCAGAGCCAGGCGCCTCTGCCTCTCCTCTGCTCCCGCCTGCACGCCTCCATCTTGATGCATCGCCGGACCTTCCCGTTGCCAGCAGCACCGAGCCCTCCGTGTTGTGGCGTCCTCGTCGTCCTCAAACAACAACAGCTCCAGCCTCCACTCGGTCCTCCTCGAGCTCCTTGGCTCCCTCCACCGGAGCCGGCCAACTCCGGCTACCTCCTTTGCCTTGCACCCAGGGACGAGCGCGTGTGGTCGTTGACCATGCTCGGGTCTGCCTCTACCCGTCCAGCGCGCGTGGCCGAGCTGCCCTGCCTCGACGTACGACTACACAATGACGCACCAAGTTCCGTTTCAAAAATGTTCAATTACATCCGATGAGGATTTCGACAAGTACCACGACGCCCGAAGTCCTCGGATCCGTCAAGTTCCACTATGAGATGTACAACAACCGTCGACCTCGAAGACCTCGGATTCACCAAGTTCCCACGTCGACAAGTGTGACCCTTCGGATGCGCCAAGTTTGTCTACGCAAAAATGCCAAGCACCCCTCATGTCGGCAAGACCCGCAAGTCGGACCCCGAACGATCAACGTCTCGTGGACCGTGTACAACTACCGTTGCCCCGAGGACGTTGGATTCATTAAGTACCTCTCTGAAAACGAAACGTATACCGCTACCGTTGCAAGAATCGAGACCGACAAGTCCGAAGATGCAAGTACCACTCCAAACCATGTACGACGACCGTCGCCGAAGACCCGTGTAACGCGAACGTCAAGTTCAACTACCGTCGCAAGAGACGCCTACTTCCCTCTACAAACTCGTTCCGCCCGAAACGCATGCTTTGAAGGTATACCACCGAGACGACGCCTGTGGATGAATGCTTGCGATGTATGGGTTGGAGCGTGTGTTGCTCCGTGTCCGAGTTGTTCCTTGCACGAAGCCCCTCTTTTGCCTTGCCACCGTCATGTGGGAACCCGGAATCCGGGAGCACCCCATCTTCTTGCATGACACACTCGCACCCATTTCCTTTTGCACCGGTATCCCCGTGAGCTACCGGATCATCGGAATGTTGCCGCGGCATCATATCCGTTTCGTCGCCGTGGCACCCCTTTCTTTCTACCAGGTGACACAAATGCTCTCATCACACTCATGTCAACTTTTAATGAAAATTGCATTAAACTTGCACATGTCATCCGCATCATGATAACAACAATTAAAATGTGTAAAATTGTTGTGGCATTAAATTACTAAGGCATATGGGGATTTATCGAATTCATTATTTGTTATATCCGGCCCCATTTAAATTGTTTAGATGGTGTAGTTTTGTTATGCCTCACCTCTTGCCATGTTAACCAACATTTAATATTGTTGAGTACCTAACCGGGAGAGAACTAAATAATTGATGTAGTGTTTCGTTAATATGCAACCCGTTGCATATTGAGCTCTACTTAATTTGTAGTATTGTTTGTGCACTTTGCCATGCCATGCTTCATTAAACCGGACATGCATCATACTTGATTGTGCATCATGCCATGATTATGTGGTGGTTCTTTACTCTGTGTTTTGCTTCTTTCCAGTGTTGTTTCTTTGGGTTGGTTCCGATAACGTCGCATTTGTGAGGATCCGTTCGGCTACGTCCGTTTGTCTTCTTCATGGACTCGTTCTTCTTCCTTGCAAGATCTCAGGCAAGATGACCATACCCTTGAAATCACTTCTATCTTTGCTTGCTAGATGCTCGCTCTTTTGCTATGCCTATGCCGCGATACCTACCACTTGCTTATCATGCCTCCCATATTGTTAAGCCAAGCCTCTAACCCACCTTGTCCTAGCAAACCGTTGTTTGGCTATGTTACCGCTTTGCTCAGCCCCTCTTATAGTGTTGCTAGTTGCAGGTGAAGATGAAGTTTGTTCCTTGTTGGAACATGAATATTTGTTGGGATATCACAATATCTCTTATTTAATTAATGCACCTATATACTTGGTAAAGGGTGGAAGGCTCGGCCTTATGCCTAGTGTTTTGTTCCACTCTTGCCGCCCTAGTTTCCGTCATATCGGTGTTATGTTCCCGGATTTTGCGTTCCTTACACGGTTGGGTTATAATGGGAACCCCTTGACATTTTGCTTTGAATAAAACTCCTCCAGCAAGGCCTAACCTTGGTTTTACCATTTGCACTAACAACCTACCACCTTCCCTTGGGTTCTGCAGACTCAAGGGTCATCTTTATTTTAACCCCCCCCCCCCGGACCAGTGCTCCTCTGAGTGTTGGTCCAAACTAGAGCCCCTTGCAGCGCCACCTCGGGGAGACTCAAGGGCTGGTTTTAGTTGTACGGATTGCTTATCCGGTGTGCCCTGTGAACGAGATATGTGCAGCTCCTATCGGGATTTGTTGGCACATTCAGGCGGCTTTGCTGGACTTGTTTTACCATTGTCGAGGATGTCTTGTAACCGGGATGCCGAGTCTGATCGGATTGTCTTGGGAGAAGGAATATCCTTCGTTGACCGTGAGAGTTTGTGATGGGCTAAGTTGGGACACCCCTGCAGGGATTTGAACTTTCGAAAGCCGTGCCCGCGGTTATGGGTAGATGGGAATTTGTTAATGTCCGGTTGTAGAAAACCTAAAGTTTATCTTAATTAAAATGCATCAACCGCGTGTCTAACCGTGATGGTCTCTTCTCGGCGGAGTCCGGGAAGTGAACATGGTGTTGGAGTTATGCTTGACGTAGGTTGTTCTAGGATCACTTCTTGATCATAGATTCTCGACCGTGCTTTTGCCTTCTCTTCTCGCTCTCATTTGCATATGTTAGCCACCAAATATGCTAGTCGCTTGCTGCATCTCCACATCATACCTTTACCCTTCCTATGAGCTTAAATAGTCTTGATTGCGAGGGTGTGAGATTGCTGAGTCCCCGTGACTCACAAATTCTTCCAAAACCAGCTTGCAGGTGCCGATGATACCGTGCAGGTGACACAACCGAGCTCAAGGAGGAGCTCGATGAATATCGTGTTCGTCATGTTGTTTCCGTTTCCATTGATCAGTAGTGGAGCCCAGTTGGGATGATCGGGGATCTGTGCAGCTTTTGGGGTAGTCTTCTTTTATTTTGGGTTCCGTAGTCGGACCTTGATTGTATCTGTTTGATGTAATGCTTTATTCATGTAATTGTGTGAAGTGGCGATTGTAAGCCAACTATGTATCTCTTTCCCTTATGTATTACATGGGTTGTGTGAAGATTACCTCACTTGCGACATTGCTTTCAATGCGGTTATGCCTCTAAGTCGTGCTTCGACACGTGGGAGATATAGCCGCATCGAGGGCGTTACAAGTTGGTAATCAGAGCCTTCCCCAACTCAGGATCCCCCTGCTTGATCGAATCGTTGGGGTTGTTGAGTCTAGAAAAATGTTTTGAGTCATTTAGGATTATATATTTCGGAGAGTAGGAATTCTTTTTACTCCCCAGTCCCTTCGTCGCTCTGGTGAGGCATCCTGACATAGAGTTTTATCTCTTCTCTTCTCAAATTTCACTAAAAAATTTTTAGGATCACGCAGGTATCTTGGAATCGTTCCGATGGTTTTGTGACGAGAACATTGTTCTTGGTGCCTCCTGACATTTAGGGGTTGTGGCAGCGTCCCGGGGAGTTGAGCTCCGAGGTGTTATCGTCACAATTTTATCATTGCAGTTCTGGAATACCTGAGTTCACCGACATCGAAAATCTCTTTTATGCAGTTGTTGGTGAGATAACCTCGACGCCACCCAGTACTGGGGCGGGAGTTCAGGAGTATCGCCATAACTCGTATAACGAATGCTTTTCGAAGGTTGAGGTAAATGATTTCCGAAGGTTACTTGGTTATGTGTTGAAGGATGGATACAGCTGGATGTAGGATTTTCTAGTTTTGGGTGAGATAGTATGCTTCCCCTGTATCCCCAACACCTGATTGCATAACCGGAAAGTTTCGGGAGTTTATAAGTGGGAATTCAAGTATATCGTAGGATATCTTTCTGACAGATGTATGATATGAAATTGGGGTTCGACGTCTAGTGGTCCGCCTATCCACGGTTGGTTTTAAAGTGGTCTCGTTGTGTCTTAAAGAGTCCTTGGCTATGCCGACTCGGGGACACATCGTATGTCATGTGCATTGCCTTGTACATGATGGTGCTATACGATCGAGCCCGTGTAGGCCCCACCACAAAAACTTCGGACGAAATCTCTATCATATGTTTGTTCTGGCTTATTCTGCAAGCCAATCTTTTGTTTTTGTTTTGAGTTGTGGTATTCGAGTTGCTTTGAAGTCAAATGTTGATTCCATACCTTTCCTAAGCGGTGTTCTCATATTTCTATGTGAATACTAATCCTTCTTATTTATCGAGATTGTCATCCCAATTCTATTTCCAACCGGTGCGCTTCCCTTCGAGATGATCCCATCATTCTCCCCATCCGCAAGATCAATTCTAAGTCTTCTCGACGGTGTTTGCTTCATCCATCCCCAAGTTTCCTTTGTTTTTCCACCCTCCCACCCTTTTTCTTCGAGGACTCAGATTTCTTAATCAAGTATTCTTTTATTCATGGGAAGTCTCTTCATCCTTTTCAATCAATGTTCTTACCCGATGGTTCTCTTGAAGATGCTCTTCAAGTTCATCATTCTTCGTTTCTTTTTATATTCTCCGGTGGATTCAAATCAAGCTTTTGGCGTTGATCATATCCCCTTTTCCTCGTTTCAAATGGTTTCTCATGCCGGTGCACCTTTTAGTTGTTCACCTCTTTCTATTCATTTTGTTCCGGAGTGTTGAAGATTTCTCAGAAGATTCGTTTCCATTCTCAATCCGTTCAAGAATTTTTTGAGGTTGTTATCTCTTTCAAGTCATTTAATCCCACCGGTGGAATCTCTCTTTTCAAGCAATCGTTCTACGGTGTTTCTTTTGAGTGGGTCCTAAACCACAGGTCTTTTCCCAGGATCTTACCTGACTCTTCTAATTTTCCTGGAGCTATCCTCAAATTTACTCAAAGTTAGACATAAGAATGAATTATCATCAGTCATATGTGTTTCTTCAAGATCGGTCAAATTCTTTTCATCGTTGGTTCAACCTTTCTAATTTTCATTCCGAAGTGTCTCAATAATTCATGATGGTGTTTCTCGTCGTCATTCTCAACTTTTGAAGACCAAAGAAGAGTTTTTCCTCCAAATCTTTTCCGTTCTCTCAAGGATTCGTGGTTCTAGCTTCATGATATCCTCTCATAATTGTTTTTGATTGTGAAAATTCTTTTCAACCATTTGAGCAATTCAAGAGTCTTTTCAGTTTGACTCTCCGAAGGCCATCATTTCGGGATTATTCATTCTCAGCTTTCAGCTAGTGTTCTCCAAATCCTACCGGCGCATCATTCAAGTACTCTCTTATCAGCTCGTGATCTCTTTGTTCTCATGTAACTAAATTCTCTCAAGCATCTTCGTTCATTTGTTAATTCTTCCCGGTGTTTCTTTATCTTTTCTTTGTTCATTTTCAGTTCTCACCGGTGATTCATCCCTTTACTTCGTTCATTTTCGATTCTTATGGTGGTTCGTTCAAGAGTTCTTCTCCTTCGTTATCATACAGATTCATTCGTTGTTCCCAAATCCTACCGGTGGTTCGTTGAAGACTTTCTCAAGTTGCGCCATATCTATCTTAATCCTTTCTACGAGAATAAGTAGTATGCCAAATCCATTGTTTGTCATCAATTTAAATTGGTGAAGGATAAGCATGATGTAATTCTTATTCTTGTTTCACCGAGTAAACTCAATTCCCATTCCGGAGGTTCATCAAAAATTCTTGGTTTCGATAGCTCATCTTTCTTTTCCCAGAGTTCCAAGTTCTCTCAATTATTTCATCGCGGAGATCCATCTAATCATTGCAAGGTTTCACCTTGTGTTTTTCAACTTCTTTTTCTTTTTGTTATCCTTTCGTTTACCGGAGTTCTTCATGGAGGCGCTACATGATGGTTCATAAAGGATTTAATTCTCCTCTAAATGTTCATCAAGTTTCTTTTCAGAGAAGCTCAAGTTTTCTTCATCTTGCAATCCAGAGTGCAATTCTTTCTACCGTATCATTGGAGGTGGTATTATGTCATTCTTGATAATTTGAGCTCGTGTTTCATGATTCACATGTTGTCAAGAATGAGGTATTTTAAATCCACCAATATATTCGTTGGAGTTATCTTGCGTCATGTTCACCTAAAGCCTTCCCTAAGGATTGATGCTATTTGTGGTGCTTATAAATAATCCAAGTTCTTCATCTGTCCTCCTGGTGAAATAAGTTCTCGTCTCCTTGTTCATATAAATCCAATCTATCGTTTCCGTTAGTGGCAGAATTTCACCTCATAGTTTTGAGATGTTTTCCATAAGACCACAACAAGTTTACTCTTTTCATTGTTGGTTTTCCAACAACTCCGTTTGAACCTTCTCCTAAGGATGCCTTTTCAAGCTCTTTCGTGGCACAAGTTGCCATTTTCTTCTCCGTTCTTTCGTTCCGACGATCTACCTTTTATTCTTTCATTTCTGCCGGAGGCATTGTGATGTTGCTCTCTTCGACCCATCCTATTGTTTTGTCAAGATCATGTTCTTTTCATACCTATCCATTTAACTGGAGTGTTGTGCCCTTTTGCTCAAGTTCTTTTCGCCTTATCAAGCCTTGCATCTCTTTTCTACCGGAGTGCTTTCAACTTTGTTCTTCTTTGTTGCATTCTTTCTTTCAATTTGTTCAACCTCTAAAGGTTCTTTGTTTTCATTCGTTTGTCAAAGAAGCAACTTAGCTTTACCTCTTCTCTTTCTCTTCCGTTTTTCCCTCCGGTGCCATTCTAGATCTCGGGACGAGATCCTCTCGTAGTGGTGGAGTGTTGTAACGCCCCAAGACCGGAGCTTCAGATGCCTTCCAGGGTTTCCGGGTTTCATCATGTGATTTGTTTTTGGTTTGTTGCGTCATGTGCATTGCATCATGTCATCATGCAACCCGTTTTAAAACTCAACTAAATAAATTGCATGGATCTTCGGTCCATTTAAACCGAGGGAATTCACACGGTGATTCTCTTTACAACATATCCTCTCGATATTTAGAGAGCTATATTAAATATTCCAATAATTTGGATTCACCCATAAACACACTTCAAAATATACCAATGCCTTTGTTATCTTAATTCTTGGTCTCGAACATTGCCATATATTCTTTCATCATATTCCGGAGCTCCACCAAAAACCCGAACATTTTTGGCCACACCGAACCTAGTCCCAATTCAAAACCATTTGAATTATATTCAAATGAATTTGAATTTAATTCCTGTAATCTGGCCACTTCTATCTTTCTGTGGTCATGTTTATTTTTTTATGAGTCTAGGAAATTTGTCCTCCTGCTCAAACTCTTTTCCCTAACCCCCCTTCTATTCCCTCTCTCTATTTCTTTTCGATTAAAGAAGAAAGAGAGGAGAGGGAGAGCCCAATCCAGCAAGCCCAGCTGACCCCTCCTCTCTACTGGGCCGGCCCCAAGCCCACCTAACCCTCTCCCCTGCCCGATCCCTAGCGCATCTCTCCCTCTTTCCCTCGTTCCCTCACAGACGCCAGGAGCCATCTCCTCGATTCCCATCTCCCTCGCGCAGCAACCTCCCGATCCCATCGCTCCATCACACCTTGCTCCCTTTTCCCGATCCAGCGCGCGCCGCCTCCCTTCGTTCTCCTCCTAGCACCGCCACTTGCAGAGAGAGAGAGAGAGCTGCTTCGTCTCGTTCCCCTTTGCCACTCCTCGTCGCCGGAGTCCAGCTACCGGACCAGCCGGAGGCCGCCGTCGCCATGGACACCCGCAGGAGCGCCAACGCCGTCTTGCGCCGCCCGCTTCCTACAGCCGCTGCAGCCCGCCAGCGACCTCGACCCTTCCAGGGCCTCCCTGGCCTCCCGATCCGCCGCTACAATGGTCCGGCGCCCCAGCCTCCACCAGAGCCAGGCGCCTCTGCCTCTCCTCTGCTCCCACCTGCACGCCTCCATCTTGATGCATCGCCGGACCTTCCCGTTGCGGCAGCACCGAGCCCTCCGCGTTGTGGCGTCCTCGTCGTCCTCAAACAGCAGCAGCTCCAGCCTCCACTCGGTCCTCCTCGAGCTCCTCGGCTCCCTCCACCGGAGCCGGCCAACTCCGGCTACCTCCTTTGCCTCGCACCCAGGGACGAGCGCGTGTGGTCGTTGACCATGCTCGGGTCTGCCTCTAGCCGTCCAGTGCGCGTGGCCGAGCTGCCCTGCCTCGACGTACGACTACACGATGACGCACCAAGTTCCGTTTCAAAAATGTTCAATTACAACCGATGAGGATTTCGACAAGTACCACGATGCCCAAAGTCCTCGGATCCGTCAAGTTCCACTATGAGATGTACAACTACCGTCGACCTCGAAGACCTCGGATTCACCAAGTTCCCACGTCGACAAGTGTGACCCTTCGGATGCGCCAAGTTCGTCTACACAAAAACACCAAGTACCCCTCATGTCGGCAAGACCCGCAAGTCGGACCCCGAACGATCGATGTCTCATGGACCGTGTACAACTACCGTCGCCCCTAGAACGTTGGATTCATTAAGTACCTCTCCAAAAACGAAACGTATACCGCTACTGTTGCAAGAATCGAGACCGATAAGTCCGAAGATGCAAGTACCACTCCAAACCATGTACGACGACCGTCGCTGAAGACCCATGTAACGCGAACGTCAAGTTCAACTACCGTCGCGAGAGACGCCTACTTCCCTCTACGAACTCGTTCCGCTCAAAACGCATGCTTCGAAGGTATACCACCGAGACGACGCTTGTGGATGAATGCTTGCGATGTATGGGTTGGACCGTGTGTTGCTCCGTGTCCGAGTTGTTCCTTGCACGAAGCCCCTCTTTTGCCTTGCCACCGTCATGTGGGAACCCGGAATCCGGGAGCACCCCATCTTCTTGCATGACACACTCACACCCATTTCCTTTTGCACCGGTATCCCCGTGAGCTACCGGATCATCGGAATGTTGCCGCGGCATCATTTACGTTTTGTCGCCGTGGCACCCCTTTCTTTCTACCACGGTGACACAAATGCTCCCATCATGCTCATGTCAACTTTTAATAAAAATTGCATTAAACTTGCACATGTCATCCGCATCATGATAACAACAATTAAAATGTTTGAAATTGTTGTGGCATTAAATTACTAAGGCATATGGGGATTTACCGGATTCGCTATTTGTTATATCCGGCCCCATTTAAATTGTTTAGATGGTGTAGTTTTGTTATGCCTCACCTCTTGCCATGTTAACCAACATTTAATATTGTTGAGTACCTAACCGGGAGAGAACTAAATAATTGATATGGTGTTTCGTCAATATGCAACCCGTTGCATATTGAGCTCTACTTAATTTGTAGTATTGTTTGTGCACTTTGCCATGCCATGCTTCATTAAACCGGACATGCATCATACTTGATTGTGCATCATGCCATGATTATGTGGTGGTTGTTTACTATGTGTTTTGCTTCTTTCCGGCGTTGCTTCTTTGGGTTGGTTCCGATAACGTCGCGTTTGTTAGGATCCGTCCGACTACGTCCGTTTGTCTTCTTCATGGACTCGTTCTTCTTCCTTGCGGGATCTCAGGCAAGATGACCATACCCTTGAAATCACTTCTATCTTTGCTTTCTAGATGCTCGCTCTTTTGCTATGCCTATGCTGCGATACCTACCACTTGCTTATCATGCCTCCCATATTGTTAAGCCAAGCCTCTAACCCACCTTGTCCTAGCAAACTGTTGTTTGGCTATGTTACCGCTTTGCTCAGCCCCTCTTATAGTGTTGCTAGTTGCAGGTGAAGATGAAGTTTGTTCCTTGTTGGAACATGAATATTTGTTGGGATATCACAATATCTCTTATTTAATTAATGCACCTATATACTTGGTAAAGGGTGGAAGGCTCGGCCTTATGCCTAGTGTTTTGTTCCACTCTTGCCGCCCTAGTTTCTGTCATATCGGTGTTATGTTCCCGGATTTTGCGTTCCTTACATGGTTGGGTTATAATGGGAACCCCTTGACAGTTCGCTTTGAATAAAACTCCTCCGGCAAGGCCCAACCTTGGTTTTACCATTTGCATTAACAACCTACCACCTTCCCTTGGGTTCTGCAGACTCAAGGGTCATCTTTATTTTAAACCCCCCCCTGGGCCAGTGCTCCTCTGAGTGTTGGTCTAAACTAGAGCCCCTTGCAGCGCCACCTCGGGGAGACTCGAGGGCTGGTTTTAGTTGTACGGATTGCTTATCTGGTGAGCCCTGAGAACGAGATATGTGCAGCTCCTATCGGGATTTGTCGGCACATTCGGGCGGCTTTGCTGGACTTGTTTTACCATTGTCGAGGATGTCTTGTAACCGGGATGCCGAGTCTGATCGGATTGTCTTGGGAGAAGGAATATCCTTCGTTGACCATGAGAGTTTGTGATGGGCTAAGTTGGGACACCCCTGCAGGGATTTGAACTTTCGAAAGTCGTGCCCGCGGTTATGGGCAGATGGGAATTTGTTAATGTCCGGTTGTAGAAAACCTAAAGTTTATCTTAATTAAAATGCATCAACCGCGTGTCTAACCGTGATGGTCTCTTCTCAGCGGGGTCCGGGAAGTGAACATGGTGTTGGAGTTATGCTTGACGTAGGTTGTTCTAGGATCACTTCTTGATCATAGATTCTCGACCGTGCTTTTGCCTTCTCTTCTCGCTCTCATTTGCGTATGTTAGCCACCAAATATGCTAGTCGCTTGCTGCAGCTCCACATCATACCTTTACGCTTCCTATGAACTTAAATAGTCTTGATCGCGAGGGTGTGAGATTGCTGAGTCCCCGTGACTCACAAATTCTTCCAAAACCAGCTTGCAGGTGCCGATGATACCGTGCAGGTGACGCAACCGAGCTCAAGGAGGAGCTCGATGAAGATCATGTTCGTCATGTTGTTTCCGTTTCCAGTTAATCAGTAGTGGAGCCTAGTTGGGACGATCGGGGATCTGTGTAGCTTTTGGGGTAGTCTTCTTTTATTTTGGGTTCCGTAGTCGGACCTTGATTGTATCTAGTTGATGTAATGCTTTATTCTTGTAATTGTGTGAAGTGGAGATTGTAAGCCAACTATGTATCTCTTTCCCTTATGTATTACATGGGTTGTGTGAAGATTACCTCACTTGCGACATTGCTTTCAATGCGGTTATGCCTCTAAGTCGTGCTTCGACACGTGGGAGATATAGCCGCATCGAGGGCGTTACAAGTGTCTTCCTGCCTTCATCTCGTGCAAGGGTGTTCTAGCGCACATCTCCAACAACGCAAGATTCATAATGTCTTACCCGAGTATCAGGACCCATTGCTAGTGAGTAAAGGGCATCATCAACTACCTTCCCATCCTCCCGCATCATCTTAACCTATGGTTAGAAAATAGACAAGCTGATCATCTTATGTACTCAATATATTAAAGAAACTGACAGTGCACTTCAAAATCTTAAATGGTTCTTGAACCATTTCGCAAATCCTGCCATAACCAGTTTGTCAATATTTCTTGGATTTTGCGGCAGTAACTCCTCTTTGTAGATGCTGCACAACATAGTGATCGCGTCAAACATCTAAATATATAAGAATGTGCTGCAAGTTTAGTAGATTACGATGTATAAGCTGCAGTACTGCACTTACTTGATATAAGGTACTATCTCAGGATAGTTATTCAACACATACCAAACCATTTTGTCCAAATCTTTAGGTTTGTCCTCTTGTCGACTCTTCCCTGTAACTCGAACAGAATAATCGAAAAAATTGAGCCCGGGATTGTCTTCACCCACCTCTTTGCTAAGCTGATCAGCTGTTTCAATGTATTTTGAGCAGAATGTCAACGCTTCTGTAGCAATGTAGGCCTCTGCAATGGAACCCTCGGGTCTAGCTCTGTTCCTAACATAGCCCTTGAAAGTGCCTAGCCGCCTTTCAATAGGGTACATCCAGCCATACTGTACTGGACCTCTGAGTAGTGCCTCATCAGGTAGATGAACAGCCAAATGCACCATCACATCAAAGAAGGCTGGAGGATATATCTTCTCAAGGTCGCATAGGATAGTTGGTATCTTGTCTCTAAGACGCTCCAAAGCATCTATCCTGATATTCCTACTGCAGAGTTCCCTGAAGAATTGTCCCAACTCTGCAACTGCTCTGTATAAGTCAGAGCCGCCCAATCCTCTAAGGATAACAGGTAAAACCCTTTGAAGTAGGACGTGGCAGTCATGAGTTTTCAACCCTTGTACCTTGTTTCCATCTACACTGACTCTCTTTTCAGGGTTGGAAGCAAATCCATGTGGGAATCTCACACGTGACAGGACCTCGCAGAATTCTTTTCTTTTTTACCTTGTCCAATACGTACACAGCTGTTGCCATATCCCGTGGTTTACCTTCATCTTGCACCTGCAAATCCTTTTTGATACCCAGGTGTGTCAGATCAATCCTAGATTTTAAGGTATCTTTCGTCTTGCCTTCAATATTAAGAAGTGTGCCGATAATGCTGTCACATATATTTTTCTTGATGTGCATCACATCAAGATTATGCCGCAGATCCAAATCTTTCCAATACTCCAAGTCCCACAAAGTGGACCTACGGGTAAACAATAATCTCTCTTCTACCCTGCTACACTTCCTTTTCCCGCTACCATTACAAGGATGGTTTCCTGGTGTAATATGTCCGACCTTCTCTAATTCCACTTGCAACTCATCGGCGGTGAGCCTCTTTGGCGCATCACGGTTTTCATGCTTTGCATTGAACACATGTCTTCGGTATTTTCTAGGATGCGGTTTGTCCTTGGCAAGGAAACGGCGGTGTCCAATGTAACAGATCTTGCTAAGTATTGCGTATGACAGCGGATTCCTGTCACAGCGAACACATGCATTGTAACCATGTGTCGTTCACCCTGACATAGTGCCCAAAGCCGGATAATCATGGATGCACCAAATTATAACAGCATGCAAAAAGAGATTAGCTGGTGGGCTGCTATATAGGTCTCGAGTGAGAACACCCTTCCATAGCTGTTGAAGTTCCTCCACAAGAGGCTCCATGAACAAATCAAAATCCTTTCCAGGACTTTTTGGACCTGGGATGAGCAAGGCCATCATGTAGTTTGATTCTTTGGTGTAGACATTTGGAGGCATGTTGTAAGGGATAACAAGCACTGGCCACATGCTATATGTGGCACTCTAGTGGCCAAATGGGTTAAATCCATCTGAAGCTAAGCCAAGTCTAATGTTTCTCGGGTCAGGAGCAAACTCTTTGTGTTTATCATTGAAGCTTTTCCACTCACTACCATGAGATGGATAGCTCATTACATTCTGATCTATGTACTCCTGGTTCCTAGAATGCCACAGTACATCCTCTCTTGTTTCAGCATCATGAAACAACCTCTGCAATCTTGGTGTAATTGGAAAATGTCCCAGAACATTATGAGGAATCCTCTTCACAGCATCGCCATCTTTCCATCTTGATGATTTGCATTTCGGGCATTCACTTAAGTTGGCATAATCCTTCTGGAACAGAACACAATTATTCTTACAAACATGGATCATATCATATCCAATTCCAACTGCACGAAGGAAATTCTTCATTTTACTATAGGTGTGTGGCAGCTCAGACGCATCTGGGAAAGATTTGCGGAAAGCAGCCAACATCACATCGAATGATTTGTTGGTCATCCACTCAAATGTCTTCACCTGAAGAAAGGTGACCATAGCTGAGAATACTGACAGCTTATTTCCTGGGGTGACAACAACGTTGCATTGTTCCAACATGCGGGCCCACCGTTTTTCTTCTGCGGGTGAAAGTTCACGGAATGCACGAGCATTTCATAGCATTGTTTCAATGTTGGTCAAACTCACTGGCTCCGCCACCACCACCACCTCCTCCTCTTCCACCTGAGCATCAGGCAGATCAAGATGGTGATCTGCTGCTTCCACGTAGTCAATAACATTGACGTTCACAGCTTCACCATGATGAACCCACCTAGTATATGTGACCGACATCCCATACAAGTGTAGATGATTTTGCACAGTTGACTGGGGTCTTGTAACTGAATTCATACAACTGCTACACGGGCAGAGCACATCTGATTTCGGACCACCGTACTCAGCTCTGATAAAGTTCATGAAGTTTTCAACCCCCTCGACATATGCAACGGAGAATCTTCGAGCATAAGTTATCCAAGTCATGTCCATCTGTTAGACATACAAATTAGTTCTTCTACTAGATATTACAGGAAAAACATATATGCTTTTTTATGAAGTCCAGAAAAAATACCTAGGTCGATGTCTACAGCTATGGCAAGATATTTGGACGAGCAGATCTAAGTAACAAAATATATGTAAAGCTAATTCAGCAAACAGATTTGAGTGCCAAATTATGGCAGGGTGTTTCAACTGTCAATGAGGCCGAGCACACAGCCATCGAACTATCGAAGGCCATCGCAGCAACAAAGATCGAGTATAAAATGGTGTAGAGCTATTTAATCTAACAGATTGGCTACTAGACCATGGCAATCTATGTCACAATAAATATATGGCAGGATATTTTAGGAACTAATTGGCCTTGGCATGCCATCTCAGCTAAGCAGATTGAGTGCAGAATAGGGCAAGGAAGCTTCTTAAGCAGAGCATATTGACAGTAAACTACTTCAGCAAACAGTGAGATTAAAAACGCCTATCAGCTAACATTCAGCGCTACACCGACATGAACAGGACCTCAGTCTAGAATGTGTGTACCGTGGGAGAAGCTGACCACCGTGCGTCTCCACACGAACATCGCCAGCGGTGGCGATGCTGACCACCGCGCGCCTCCACAAGAACGTAGCCAGAGGTGGCAGCGCGGCTAGAGGACGGCAGTCTATGAGAGCGTACTATGGAAGCGAGAGGATCGCCGAACCACGGCGCCGACGTATCGGCGCGGCGAGGAGGGCGGCTTTGGCGGAGCGAATGGAGTGGAGGGGGACAGGGGGAGGGGGTTTGGGGAATATTATTGGCTAGTTGGCCGAAGGGCAGTTGAATCGAATTTGGGGGGAATTTTTGGGTGTGTGAGGGGAGGATTTTTGTGCGGTGGGCGGGGGGAGTTTGGCGCATGGTCGGTTTCTCCAAGTGCAGTCCCATGTGTCAGTGAAGAGGCAAGCCGAAGCGCGTTCCGTTTGCGTGAGCCGTGTGCAGGACGAACGTGTGTGGGGTGCAATGCGACCGCGACAGGAGTGTTGTGAGTGTACCGCCTTTTTTCCTTTTAAACTAGGTGCTTCGCCCCCTCAAAAAATACTTGTTGCTTCGCGTGATCCATCGATACTACTACTAGTAATCCGGTAATCCCGACTAAAACGGCGTGACCAGGTCTTTTCCCACGCGATATGCTGGGAGGTTGGCTTAGTTGGGTTTTTTAGGACGAGTAATGCTACACCTACGTAATCCCAGTTACGTAATTAACGTAATGTGAAACGTGTGAGCTGTTGATTGGAGATTGGGGGGAGGGGGGCCCACCACCATGAAAATCAGGGGAGGAGAGAGAGAGGCAATTTACATTAACCCTTTCGTAGGTTCCCGTAGATGTAGAAAGATGTGAAATGCGTGAATGTGTAGTGGACGTACTATTGTTTTGCCTAAGATAATTTGTGTATGTATAGACCCTATGTGTTTATTTTACTTCGCATGTTAGATTTGTCTCGGTTCAATAAAAAGCAGAGTTGGTGATAATGGTGTGCCTGTCATCCTGCAATATAGGCCGTCCGATCTATATCTAACGGATAGGAAGGAAACTATGACAATTTACCCGCACGCCTCTCCACATATGCATATAAGGCTTTCCCTCGTTCATCCATTTCTCCCACAAGATCTTGATCTTCCGTGCAACGCACGGGCATCTTGCTAGTACTGCTACAATATGTATATTATTGTGAAAGTTCATATACACCGGCCGAGATTAATGCAAACACGGCAGATTTTCATTACATTTTGAACTTTTATAGGACAGAAAAATAAAATAAACCCGACCCTAAACCTATTCTACGGCGGCAACCGACGTCCTCCATCTGCGATCTCTATGTACGGGGGCGGGGTTCAAGACCCGTGAAGTGAAGGTGCAGTCTCCGGCGAGGAAGAGTAGAACACGGGATACAGACCGGCCAGTTGGCACACCATGCCCTGCTGCCTCCCATGCCCTAATCATCCTCGGAGGAGTCCCCGACCTCGGCGGTGCCGGACATTGGACGGCGACAAGTAGGACGCGTGGCTGACGGTGCTCCCGTCGTCGGCCGCCAACGTGGCCACCGCTTGTGTGGTCGCGTCCGCGTCCGGCTACGCCGCTATTGCGTCGCGAGAGGCGACTTGAGCGAGGGTGGCGACCTCGAGCTTCATCCCGAAGACAAGCTCTCCCGCAGAGCGTTCACACTTGCGGTCATGGCGGATGTGGTGCCAGGTAGGAGGACGATGTGTTATGGTGTGGAAGTTAGCTGGGCGTTGCCGCTTTAAGTAGCGCATTCCGGTGAGGCCAAGCGTCCGGGTGCATCATTAAGTCGCCGGAGTTGGTTCCTCGGGCACCGAGCCTTTTAACGACGACATACGAACGGACGACATGAATGCTGGCAGCTGGTGCCGGCTAGGAACGCACCGCGCGACGGCGCAAGGGACGAGGGTTGTGGTGTGCCAGGGTAGTCAGCTGCGGTCGTGGCAACGTTGGAGATGCCCTTTGCTCACATGCGATCCCCGCATGTCATTGAAAAACCAAGACGACCCGGCATGGTCTCAGGTCCAGAGGATGCAGTTGGCCGCGCTACACCACTCTGCGGACGCGTCGCGGCGCCCCGTGCATCCTCGACGAGCCGAGTGTTGGGGTGTGTTTGGATTGTGGCCAAAGTGCACCTTACCAAAATTTTGGTCATGACCCAAAGATTGGTCTTTGTTTGGATGGTTGCCATTTTTTGGCATGCCAATGAACTCTAGCCAACTCTAGTTCATTTTTCTTGCCAATGTCGGCCAAATCATGGGCAACCAATACCTCAACCAAAATTTTGGTCATGACCCAAAGATTGGTCTTTGTTTGGATGGTTGCCATTTCTTTGGCATGCCAATGAACTCTAGCCAACTCTAGTTCATTTTTCTTGCCAATGTCGGCCAAATCATGGGCAACCAATACCTCAACCAAAATTTTGGCTACCCAATGCTTTGATGGGGCAACCTTGGGCACAAACCAAACATACCGTTGGTCGTGCCACAACACTAACGCCACCCTCGGCACACTGAAACCGACCGTGTCTAGCTACGATATGAGCGTGTCGCTCACTGCAGTCGCCATTTCCAGAGGCGGTGCTGGAGCTGCGCCCCGTTGTTGGCCCCAACGACCCACATGAACGGTTGTCGGTGGCGAGGAGGTCATGGGCCAGCTCCTCCATTGTACTACTCTGCGCTACGTCGTCTCGACGGGTGTGCCCACATGTCGGTTTCCCTGTTTTCCCGGCCATATTCGAGCGTCAGTGCTCCGCGTTGCGCATTAGGCCTTTCACTATGTAGGCCAAGCGAGACAACTTAGTTTTTATTTGAGCCTTTCAAGTATAATCATGTGACAAATTTTGAACCGGTGATCATAGCATCCGCAAATCATATATAAAGGGTATTCAATGTTCGGTTTGTTTTTGAACGTACAATATACTCCCTCCTATCCTTTCTAGTTTACATATAAGTTTTATGTGTAGTCAAAGTATCTCTACTTTGATAAAAAAAGATATCAACATTCAACAACGCCCAATCAATATTGTTAGATTTGTACGTACTCCTAGATTTGTACTCGAGATGGTTTCCAGTTTGACTATTGACAAGATTAATAGTACATGAGATGTATAATGTGAAAATTATATCATTGGAAACTCCTTTCACATATGAATTTGACCGTATGCTTTGTGTAAATTGCATGTCATATATTATTACTCTAACATTTGGTCAAAGTTAGCCTCGAAAAACGCATTAGACCCTGTATACTTTGTGTAAGTTGCATGTCATATATTATTACTCTAACATTTGTGTCAATTGCATGTCATATGTTATTACTCTAACATTTGGTCAAAGTAGTATAGTGGAAGTGGATCCTCCGACGTAGGTATCCCTGCCTTACCCTCACTTTCGGTCACTTACCGGCAGACCCCATGCTTGCTAGGCCCCGCATGTCAGTTACTCAATGGGTTCGGCCACGTCAGGGGATCCTCATCCTTAGTATACTCCCTCTGTTTTTATTTACTCTGCATAAAACGGAGGGAGTGGTGGTATAATAAATGACGCGGGTGGGGGAGGGGGAGGGGGAGGGACGTCGGTTTGCTCTCAACTGCACTCCCACAAGCGAGCGAAAACGCAAGACGAAGCGTGTTCCATTGGGTGAGCGACGTGGAGGGTCCAGCATGCCGGGCTGCAACGCGAAAGCGACAAGAGCGATGTACATTCAAAACTGATTGACCGGTCGTCACCAGAACCACTATTCACACAAGAACCTTCGCTGCTCGGCCTACGCCAGCCACTGCCCTAAAACCACACCAAATCTCCAGCACACTCCCCCACCTTTCGATCCCCTAGCCCGCATCAAGCGTCCCCTAGTTCGCCGGAAAGACATGGTACGCCGCAAGATCACTTACTACAAGATGCTGACGCCGGAGCGCCGCGCAGAAATTGCGGCAGCGGTCGGCGCCACAGACCTCCGTTCCCAAGCTCACTTTGCGGCGGGCCAATCCCCGAGTTCTCCGGAGCCAAGCTACGAGGAGGAGGAAGCCGATCCAATGTTCATGGCGGAGGTCGCGGCACAGAAGGCCCCCAATGGGTATGATACGATGGACATCGACTTCATGCCGGCGTCCGAGTCCCCCATGGTGCAAGCGGACCAGCGGTTCAACATGGTGATACTAAAGGAGGACAGGGAGGCAAAGGCTCAACTCGACGCGGAGCGTGCACATGCCGCTGCCATCGAGGCTCTCCTACAGGCGGAACCGGATGTCGTGGATGTGAACCGGGCGGCGGAGGCTCAACTTGAGGCGGAGCACGCGGATGCCGCTGCCATCGAGGCCCTCCTGCAGGAGGAACCGGACGTCCTAGACTTGAACCGGGCGGCGGAGGCTCGACTCGACCCAGAGCGCGCGGATGCCGCTCTCATCGACGCTCTCCTACAGGCGGAACCGGACGTCCTGGCCGTGAACCGGGCGGCGGAGGCTCAACTCGACGTGGAGCGCGCGGATGCCGCTGCCATCGAGGCCCTCCTGCAGGCGGAACCGGACGTCATCGACTTGAACCGGGCTGTGCTCTCATCCATGCAGAGCGCCCGCACGCTCCACTTGAACGAGTAGCTGGAGGCCGAGGACAACCACGGTGCGGAGACACACATCGGTAGCGACGGCTGGTTCGCCCCGACAGCCAAAGACGACGAGGCCGTCTCTTTCCGCGAGCAGTGACAGTTTTTCTTTATGTTGTTGTTTTTATGGATCTTTTGCTGTGTAAAAGCATATATTTGTTATGCAAGTCGCTTGACTTGGGTCAGTCTACCATTTCAGGCGGTTGGATGAATATCCTACATCTCCTAACCCTTCTTTCCTTCTTCCTCACCTCTTCTTCTTCCCCAACAGACCACCGCACGGGACGTACGGATACTCCCCAACATGCGGTTGGATAAACATACTCTATGAACGAAAATTATGTGCCAGCGATAGGATGGCTGAGTTTGGTTTGTTCACATGCGACATCACATGTCAGTGAGGGTGCGCTCCCTTGGTTGGGTTTGCGGCATGCAGGAGTGACTGTGTGAGGGTGCGGTGCGACCGCGGCGTGCAGGAGCGACCGTGTGAGGGTGCGGTGCGACCACGACAGCCGTGCGCAAGTGTACCTCCTTCTCATTTTGAAAACTTTAGGCAAGCTTGGCAAAAATGTGTGGCGAAGTTTGGCAATGCAAGGCCTAGACCCAAACAGGATAAGTACATACGTACTAGGAGTACTAGTGTTAAAAAAGAAAGGCGGGGTTTTCCTTCGCGGGATTTAATCGATACAAATCCTTGTTTCACGTGTCAATTAATGCATATTTTTTCTCCAAAGACCAAAGAGCTAACCATCTCACTCCTCATCGCTTTATTAATGCAGCGCCATGCAAACCAACCTTCTCACTTCCGCATGCATGCATGTCGTCTCTCTCTCCCCTGTCCATCTCTCTGCACGCATGCGCCTCTCGCTGTCTCTCCTGTTTCTGCATGCAAGCAGCTCTCTCTGCCTTGGGAAGATGCGAAGCACATGGGAAAGAGAGATGGGATTACTGCAGGCACGCATGCGGTGGAAAGGGATGGAGGGCCCAGTTGGAAAGAGCAGCAAAAAAATGCCAATGCACAGAGCATTGCGGGGAAAACAAAATTTTCTTAGACGCGGACAAAAAAGGACTGGAGGGAGTACTACTAGGAGTACTAGTGCGGTGAGATGGTTTCTCGAAGAAGACGATGGAGAAGCGGAGTCAGCGAAGAGTGAAATGATGGTTGCTTCGTCCGTGCTTTTGTGATTTGATGCCTCACTGCTTTGTGATTTGTGATAGAAGGGACAGGGGAGTAGACTTTGTGCTCTATATTGTACTACATGCGTCCAAGCATGGGAGAAAGAGGAGAGACGTTGCATTTTTCTATTCCTTCAATCAATCAATAAGGGAGCTTCGGTTCCATCTTTTTGGCTTTGGCAACACCGTCTACAATGGTTCCCACAATGCCAAAAGCTATTTTCACATTTGGCTACACATTGTGGATGCCCTTAACCGTACCACTTGGTTTTGCTCCTGTGTGCTATCTATACAAATCTCAATTATATTGATCTAAAAAATTATAGAATCAAGATTAGTAAAAAGGAGGTGATTTTGCCGCGTGGATGGCGGGGGAGGTTTCTTATTTGAGCAATGCTACATCCACGTAATGGTTCACGTAAAGTTACGAACTGATGTGATGTGGGACTATTTGATTGGATTAAAGGAGAGGATTAGGCCCACCCCACCTGAAAATCAGGGGGGCATATATAGATTAGATGGAAAGTATACGTAGCAGCTACGTAGCCCTTTGTAAGTCTAGGATTAGGCTTCTTATTATCGGAGGACGTTGTCCTCGTGGTTTGCTAACATGCGGCCCCACGTGTCAATGCTTTACCAAGCCGATCCGCGTCCCACATGAGGCAGAACAACGGCAGAAGCAACATGTGGTTAAGTTGAAGAAGATGAGGGAGAAGCGGATTCAGCAACGAGTGAAATGATGGTTGCTTCGTCCCTCCAACTTAACTGCGGGAAAGGTGCAGCTTTGTGATTTGACGCCTCATTGCTCATTACTACGCCGGCGCCATGACTGGGGTGCTTCACCCCGGCTGCTCTGCACTGTATTCCAGTATGGCACGTGGACCCGGTAGCTTGATGTCCCACATGTCGGCGAAAGGGACTAGAAGATTTATGAAAGCGAGCGCTCCACTCTTACGGCGGAGGAGTAGACGACACGACGGCCTAGTGAACTATCACTTGTACTGTATAGTACTATAGTTTTGTTGTTTCACATGATCCATCAATACAAACCCGATTAAACAGGAAAGGGCGGGATTTTTCCCGCGCGGTAGATGATACTGGCCATACATTTCAAAGGCAATTTTAATGTATGCAAACTGAATAATTATAAGTAACAATATGATATCTAGTAAAACTAAAAACACATATGACTTATTGTGTTAGAGTGTAGTAGTAGTGCTGTATTGCATATTTGTTAGATGTAACATGCGAGAACGTGTAGAGATGTAGTTTTGGAGGGCCTACAGAGAGAAAAGCATAATACGGTCACTGAACTTCAGAATAAGCTGATTACGGTCACTATATACGTTTTGCGGTGATTATATGGCCACTTGCTCACAGTTCAGCATCGGATTGCACTCTGTTGACTGGCCAAATAGTCTGCGTGGCGCCATGTTGACTAGTTAAATTGACCACGTTCCTTGTGGGTCCCACCTGTCAGTTCGCATAGGCAAAAGGTCAGATAAACACAAATTTACGCAGGCGCGACAAGGCTCCAACCCGTGCACGGGAATCACCTGGTTGTGTATGTGTCTGTCAGGGCTTGATGTGTGCGCATGCACGTGTAGGTTGAGCACTTGAGCGTGAGAGTGTGTGTTGGTCGTGTGGTGTACTGGTGTGTGCATGCACGCGTGCGTGCGTGCGTGTGAGTGTTGCGTGCGTGCGTGGCTGCGTGGCTGCGTGTGAGTGTTGCGTGCGTGCGTGGGTGCATGTGTTTGTGTGAGTGTTGCGTGGATGCAGTTCGTGTGCATGCGTGCGTGTGTGTATAATCACCACACCAGCTCCTGTGTGTTAAAACAGACGGTTCAGCATACCAATACAAGGCCACCTTGTCCGCTGTGCCCGCGGTCATGACTTCGAACCACCGTCCAAATATTTTTTGTCGTTTGTTTTCATTCTTACTAGCAAGATGCCCGTGCGTTGCACGTAACATCAAGATGCATTTGTATGACTTGTTTATCTTGTGAGAGAAAAGGATGAACGAGGGAAGGCCTTATTTGCAAATGTGGAGAGGTGTGTGGGTACCTTTTTGCAAAATTGCCATAGTTTCTTTCCTATCTGTCAGATATAAATCGGACAGCCTATATTGCAGGATGGCAGGCACACCATCATCACCAACTCTGTTTTTTATAAGAGTGTATTTTATGTATTTTATAAGAGTGTAGATGTAGAGTAGATACAAGTCGACAGGTGGGCACAATGGTAGTGAGATAATGTGATGCAACACTAGAGGTGCCACGTGGAGCATTTAACTGGCCAACTAGTCATGTCATGAGCAAATACAGAGTTGTACGGTGAGTCCGTGACTGTATAATAACCACTAAATGTAAATGGTGACCGTAATGAGTGGATTCTGAAGTCCAATGTACGTATCGTGCTTTCACTTCAAATACAATGATCGTCATTGCATATATCGCGAGAGAAATATGAAACAAGCGTGAATTTTTTGGGGGCTTACTTTTAGAGGACCTGGAGATAGTTTTGTGTGCATACGTGAAAGGGGCGTATAGGGGGGTATGCGATGGAGAGAGAGATGCTCTTCGTTTCTCTTTATTATGACTAACTTTGTATATAGTATAAAAATATACAAATTCACAGTGCGGAATAAATATCATTGTGGGCACCATGCAATGCAAATTAGCGTTCGTACTCCTCCATATAACTTTGTAATGTTGTATATATGTAGAAACTCTAAAACATTTTTTTGGCCACACTTTATTCAAAAGGAATGTTGTATGCGAAATAAACGTGAAGAGAGAGCTTTTTAGATCAATGGGGTACGTGATGTAACATGTGTGAATGTGTAGTTGATGCATTTGGCGGGGCCTAGAGAGGTATGTGTGTGTATTACGTATTCGAGAGAGGCATGGATAGAGGGGCCGACCGGGGGGCGTGGGAGAGATAGCCCGAGAAATGAGAGTGGTCTAGAGAGAGAGACGAATATGACGTCACGACAAGAGATTCCATTCCCTTGAGTGTGTATATGCAAGGGGGAGGGAATAGAGGCACCAGGAGAAATTTTCTGTGTGTGTGTGGTGTTTGTGTTGGTATGTGTGGGTGTGAGAAGATAATGAGACATGGGGGCAGAGGGTGTGTCATCGCGTGAGGTCCAGTGGGTCGAGGTGAGGCCCTTCGTTCGGTTCCGTCCTGCGCCACATTGGTCGACCCGTGACACATTTAGGAAGACCCATGGATGACTAGTCGTACAAGACAAAGATAGCAGAATTGTGAAGGACTCTGTGTCCACTGACAAAGCCGGCTAGGATTTGTAACCCTAGGTTCTCGGACTAAGGTAACCCCTTTATCTCTGATATTACTATTCACCCAACCTAACTTTAAGGGGCATCCTACAGAATGCTCTGCTAGAATCATACTCGTCGATTAGGAAGAGAGGTGTGAGACAATGCGTGAGAGACAGGCGTAAAGATAATGTGCATACATGAGACATGTAGGCAGGTCCATGTATATAGAAAGGGTCGATGAGGATTGTGCGTGTGTATGTTTGCGAGAGGAAGAGTGCTTGTGATAAAGGTTAGTGGAAACAGTTGTAAATGGTTACGAGAGGGAGGGAGGGTTATATCTTAAGCATGTGTGCGAGAAAGACACCTCGGGAGAGAGTGTGTTAGCATGTGTGAGAGACCACCGATGGAGAGCGAAACTACACGTAAAAGACTGCTCTACACATTGATTAAAGATATAAATTGTATCCAAATATTAGGATGGGATCATGATATTTGCAATTCGCGTAAGGAGCGACCGTTGATCCATCAGACATCTAGATTCTATCGAATTTGAGCATGTCTATGTTATTATTCGACACAATTGATCCACATAGTTAGTATTTTGAACTCCAGACAATGCATCGCTTTAGCAATCGAATATAAACATGAGTATAGTCATGTTGTGTGTGTAAAGCACATTATACATACGAAAGTTACACAATGGACATTATAAATAGCTACCTATGAACTAGCATACATTTGAATTCCACTTAAGGTGGTTTAAAAAAATCGAATTCAACATGAAGTCCATTCAATTATTTGAATTTGATATCATGGCATTTGTAAACCATACCTAAATTATGGGGGCACCAATCTTTGCTCTGATTTTGTACGTAATAGCATATGTAGTCGTGTAAAAAATAGATTCAAATTTAGCTCCTCCATTCCAAAATAATCGTAGTTATAGGATTTTCAAGTGTCAAAATTTCAAAAAGAAGCGGATAATTTAATGAGGTTTTCAAACATACAAGGTCAAATATAACGTTGTCTATTTAGGTCAATCCTAATAGTTCAAGAGTACTCTAAACGTGAATGCTTGTGTTTCAAAATTTTGAACAAAGCGCCAAAAGAGCCTCTACTCGCCCGAAACCGCATGAGACCAATGTTTGGTAGTACAAGGAAATTACTTCTCTAATAACTCCGACCCGTGAAACCCACCGGCCCGACGTCCAAAGGTCTAAACCAGGGTAGGTTTGTAGCTTCATCTAGACGCCACGCAACCGCATCCAAAAAACATTCATACACAATGGCCGCCTAAGCACACATGCGCGCGGCTGAAATCACTCCTGCCCACTATTTGGGAGACCTGGGATTACCATCGTACCCCCGACCCACAGTAGGTCCGAAATTTAAGAGGGGGGCAAAGTTTGTACTTTCCCCAAATTTCAAACAAGCGCATCCCATCTTCTGTTCAAAAAAGCCAAAAACAAGCGCGTCCCAGACCGAACATGGTTCCCCCACCCGCCCGATTCCCCATTCGTACTCCATGGGCGCCAAAACTACCTCTCCACCAGCCGCGAAACCCCAATGTCCTCCGTCCGCCACCCCATCCCACCCATCAACCGCCGCCCTCCGCCATCACGCCGGAGCCGATACCCCGACGTCGTCGTCCACCGCAACCTCAACCGCAACGCCCTCCACGGCTAGTAGTTGAAGCCGAGGCCGAGCCGTCCGTACCCGAGCCAGTTCAACCACGCCGTCCTGCGCCTTACCGCTGCCGCTCCAACTTCGCCACCCTCCACTGCACCGGAGCTGTTCCTGCTACGCCGTCCTTCGCCGCCTCGGATCTGCTTTGTTGGGGAACATAGTAATTTCATAAAATTTGCTACGCACACGCAAGATCATGATGATGCATAGCAACGAGAGGGGAGAGTGTGATCTATGTACCCTTGTAGACCGACAGCGGAAGCGTTATGACAACGCGGTTGACGAAGTGATACGTCTTCACGTCCCGATCGATCAAGCACCGAAACTATGGCACCTCCGAGTTCTAGCACATGTTCAGCTCGATGACGATCCCCGGACTCCGATCCAGCAAAGTGTCGGGGAAGAGTTCCGTCAGCACGACGGCGTGGTGACGATCTTGATGTTCAACTGTCGCAGGGCTTCGCCTAAGCACCACTACAATATTATCGAGGAGTATGGTGGAAGGGGGCACCGCACACGGCTAAGAAAATGATCACGAGGATCAACTTGTGTGTCTAGGGGTGCCCCCTGCCCCCGTATATAAAGGAGCAAGGGGAGGAGGTCGGCCGGCCCTAGGGCGCGCCAAGGAGGAGGAGTCCTCCTCCTAGTAGGAGTAGGACTCCCCTCTTTCCTACTCCTACTAGGAGGGGGAAAGGAAGGGGGAGAGGGAGAAGGAAAGGGGGCCGCCCCCCCCTCTCCTAGTCCAATTCAGACCAGAGGGGGAGGGGGCGCACGGCCCACCCTGGCCGCCCCTCTCTCTCCACTAGGGCCCATAAGGCCCATTACTTCTCTCGGGGGGGTTCCGGTAACCCTCCGGCACTCCGGTTTTCTCCGAAATCACCCGGAACACTTCCGGTGTCCGAATATAGCCATCCAATATATCAATCTTTATGTCTCGACCATTTCGAGACTCCTCGTCATGTCCGTGATCACATCCGGGACTCTGAACTAACTTCGGTACTTCAAAACTCATAAACTCATAATATAAATGTCATCGAAACCTTAAGCATGCGGACCCTACGGGTTCGAGAACAATGTAGACATGACCGAGACATGTCTCCGGTCAATAAACAATAGCGAAACCTGGATGCTCATATTGGCTCCCACATATTCTACGAAGATCTTTATCGGTCAGACCACATAACAACATACGTTGTTCCCTTTGTCATCGGTATGTTACTTGCCCGAGATTCGATTGTCGGTATCTCAATACCTAGTTCAATCTCGTTACCGGCAAGTCTCTTTACTCGTTTCCTAATACATCATCTCGCAACTAACTCATTATTTGCAATGCTTGCAAGGCTTATGTGATGTAGAGCTCCTCTCCGACAATCGGAGTGACAAATCCTAATCTCGAAATACGCCAACCCAACATTTACCTTTGGAGACACCTGTAGAGCTCCTCTATAATCACCCAGTTACGTTGTGACATTTGGTAGCGCACACAAAGTGTTCCTCCGGCAAACGGGAGTTGCATAATCTCATAGTCATAGGAACATGTATAAGTCATGAAGAAAGCAATAGCAACATACTAAACGATCGGGTGCTAAGCTAATGGAATGGGTCATGTCAATCACATCATTCTCCTAATAATGTGATCCCGTTAATCAAATGACAACACATGTCTATGGTTAGGAAACATAACCATCTTTGATTAACGAGCTAGTCAAGTAGAGGCATACTAGTGACGTTTAGTTTGTCTATGTATTCACACAAGTATTATTTTCGGATAATACAATTCTAGCATGAATAATAAACATTTATCATGATATAAGGAAATAAAATAATAACCATTATTATTGCCTCTAGGGCATATTTCCTTCAGTCTCCCACTTGCACTAGAGTCAATAATCTAGATTACACAGTAATGATTCTAACACCCATGGAGCTTTGGTGCTGATCATGTTTTGCTCGTGGAAGAGGCTTAGTCAATGGGTCTGCAACATTCAGATCCGTATGTATCTTGCAAATCTCTATGTCTCCCACCTGGACTAGATCCCGGATGGAATTGAAGCGTCTCTTGATGTGCTTGGTTCTCTTGTGAAATCTGGATTCCTTTTCCAAGGCAATTGCACCAGTATTGTCACAAAATATTTTCATTGGACCCGATGCACTAGGTATGACACCTAGATCGGATATGAAATCCTTCATCCAGACTCCTTCGTTTGCTACTTCCGAAGCAGCTATGTACTCCGCTTCACATGTAGATCCCGCCACAACGCTTTGTTTAGAACTGCACCAACTGACAGCTCCACCGTTTAATGTAAACACGTATCCGGTTTGCGATTTAGAATCGTCTGGATCAGTGTCAAATCTTGCATCAACGTAACCATTTACGATGAGCTCTTTGTCACCTCCATATATGAGAAACATATCCTTAGTCCTTTTCAGGTATTTCAGGATGTTCTTGACCGCTGTCCAGTGATCCACTCCTGGATTACTTTGGTACCTCCCTGCTAGACTTATAGCAACACACACATCAGGTCTGGTACACAACATTGCATACATGATAGAGCCTATGGCTGAAGCATAGGGAACGTCTTTCATTTTCTCTCTATCTTCTGCATTAGTCGGGCATTGAGTCTTACTCAATTTCACACCTTGTAACACAGGCAAGAATCCTTTCTTTGCTTGATCCATTTTGAACTTCTTCAAAACTTTGTCAAGGTATGTGCTTTGTGAAAGTCCAATTAAGCGTCTTGATCTATCTCGATAGATCTTAATGCCCAATATGTAAGCAGCTTCACCGAGGTCTTTCATTGAAAAACTCTTATTCAAGTATCCCTTTATGCTATCCAGAAATTCTATATCATTTCCGATTAGTAATATGTCATCTACATATAATATCAGAAATGCTACAGAGCTCTCACTCACTTTCTTGTAAATACAGGCTTCTCCAAAAGTTTGTACAAAACCAAATGCTTTGATCACACTATCAAAGCGTTTATTCCAACTCCGAGAGGCTTGCACCAGTCCATAAATGGATCGCTGGAGCTTGCACACTTTGTTAGCTCCCTTTGGATCGACAAAACCTTCCGGCTGCATCATATACAACTCTTCTTCCAGAAATCCATTCAGGAATGCAATTTTGACATCCATCTGCCAAATTTCAAAATCATAAAATGCGGCAATTGCTAACATGATTCGGACAGACTTAAGCATCAGTACGGGAGAGAAGGTCTCATCGTAGTCAATCCCTTGAACTTGTCAAAAACCTTTTGCGACAAGTCGAGCTTTCTAGACAGTAACATTACCGTCAGCGTCGGTCTTCTTCTTGAAGATCCATTTATTCTCAATTGCTTGCCGATCATTGGGCAAGTCTACCAAAGTCCATACTTTGTTCTCATACATGGATCCCATCTCAGATTTCATGGCTTCAAGCTATTTTGCGGAATCTGGGCTCACCATCGCTTCTTCATAGTTCGTAGGTTCATCATGATCTAGTAGCATGACTTCCAGAACAGGATTACCATACCACTCTGGTGCGGATCTTACTCTGGTTGATCTACGAGGTTCAGTAGTATCTTGTTCTGAAGTTTCATGATCATCATCATTAGCTTCCTCACTAATTGGTGTAGGTGTCACAGAAACTGGTTTCTCTGATGTACTACTTTCCAATAAGGGAGCAGGTACAGTTACCTCATCAAGTTCTACTTTCCTCCCACTCACTTCTTTCGAGAGAAACTCCTTCTCTAGAAAATTTCCGAATTTAGCAACAAAAGTCTTGCCTTCGGATCTGTGATAGAAGGTGTATCCAATAGTTTCCTTTGGATATCCTATGAAGACACATTTCTCCGATTTGGGTTCAAGCTTATCAGGTTGAAGCTTTTTCACATAATCATCGCAGCCCCAAACTTTCAGAAACGACAACTTTGGTTTCTTGACAAACCACAGTTCATAAGGCGTCGTCTCGATGGATTTTGATGGTGCCCTATTTAACGTGAATGCGGCCGTCTCTAGAGCATAACCCCAAAACGATAGCGGTAAATCAGTAAGAGACATCATAGATCGCACCATATCAAGTAAAGTACGATTACGACGTTCGGACACACCATTACATTGTGGTGTTCCGGGTGGCGTGAGTTGCAAAACTATTCCGCATTGTTTCAAATGTACACCAAACTCGTAACTCAAATATTCTCCTCCACGATCAGATCGTAGGAATTTTATTTTCTTGTTATGATGATTTTCAACTTCACTCTGAAATTCTTTGAACTTTTCAAACATTTCAGACTTATGTTTCATTAAGTAGATATACCCATATCTGCTTAAGTCATCTGTGAAGGTGAGAAAATAACGATATCTGCCACGAGCCTCAACATTCATCGGACCACATACATCTGTATGTATGATTTCCAAAAAATCTGTTGCTCTCTCCATAGTACCGGAGAACAGTGTTTTTGTCATCTTACCCATAAGGCACGGTTCGCAAGTACCAAGTGATTCATAATCAAGTGGTTCCAAAAGTCCATCAGTATGGAGTTTCTTCATATGCTTTATACCGATATGACCTAAACGGCAGTGCCACAAATAAGTTGCACTATCATTATCAACTCTGCATCTTTTGGCTTCAACATTATGAATATGTGTGTCACTACTATCGAGATTTAATAAGAATAGACCATTCTTCATGGGTGCATGACCATAAAAGATTTTACTCATATAAATAGAACAACCATTATTCTCTGATTTAAATGAATAATCGTTTCGCATCAAACAAGATCCAGATATAATGTTCATGCTCAAAGTTGGCACCAAATAACAATTATTTAGGTCTAATACTAATCCCAAAGGTAGATGTAGAGGTAGCGTGCCGACCGCGATCACATCGACTTTGGAACCATTTCCCACGCACATCGTCACCTCGTCCTTAGCCAGTCTTCGCTTAATCCGTAGTCCCTGTTTCGAGTTGCAAATGTTAGCAACCGAACCAGTATCAAATACCCAGGTGCTACTGCGAGCATTAGTAAGGTACACATCAATAACATGTATATCGCATATACCTTTGTTCACCTTGCCATCCTTCTTATCCGCCAAATACTTGGGGCAGTTCCGCTTCCAGTGACCAGTCTGCTTGCAGTAGAAGCACTCTGTTTCAGGCTTAGGTCCAGGTTTGGGTTTCTTCTCTTGAGGAGCAACTTGCTTGCTGTTCTTTTTGAAGTTCCCCTTCTTCCATTTGCCCTTTTTCTTGAAACTAGTGGTCTTGTTGACCATCAACACTTGATGCTCCTTCTTGATTTCTACCTCCGCAGCTTTCAGCATTGCGAAGAGCTCGGGAATAGTCTTATTCATCCCTTGCATATTATAGTTCATCACGAAGCTCTTGTAGCTTGGTGGTAGTGATTGGAGAATTCTGTCAATGACACAATCATCTGGAAGATTAACTCCCAATTGAATCAAGTGATTATTATACCCACACATTTTGAGTATATGTTCACTGACAGAATTGTTCTCCTCCATCTTGCAGCTATAGAACTTATTGGAGACTTCATATCTCTCAAACCGGGCATTTGCTTGAAATATTAACTTCAACTCCTGGAACATCTCATATGCTCCATGACGTTCAAAACGTCGTTGAAGTCCCGATTCTAAGCCGTAAAGCATGGCACATTGAACTATCGAGTAGTCATCAGCTTTGCTCTGCCAGACGTTCATAACATCTGGTGTTGCTCTAGCAGCAGGCCTGGCACCCAGCAGTGCTTCTAGGACGTAATTCTTCTGTGCAGCAATGAGGATAATCCTCAAGTTACGGACCCAGTCCGTGTAATTGCTACCATCATCTTTCAACTTTTCTTTCTCAAGGAACGCATTAAAATTCAACGGAACAACAGCACGGGCCATCTATCTACAATCAACATAAACAAGCAAGATACTATCAGGTACTAAGTTCATGATAAATTTAAGTTCAATTAATCATATTACTAAAGAACTTCCACTTAGACAGACATCCCTCTAATCCTCTAAGTGATCACGTGATCCAAATCAACTAAACCATGTTCGATCATCACGTGAGATGGAGTAGTTTCATTGGTGAACATCACTATGTTGATCATATCTACTATATGATTCACGCTCGACCTTTCGTTCTCCGTGTTCCGAGGCCATATCTGTATATGCTTGGCTCGTCAAGTATAACCTGAGTATTCTGCGTGTGCAACTATTTTGCACCCGTTGTATTTGAACGTAGAGCCTATCACACCCGATCATCACGTGGTGTCTCAGCACGAAGAACATTCGCAACGGTGCATACTCAGGGAGAACACTTCTTGATAATTAGTGAGAGATCATCTTAAAATGCTACCGTCAATCAAAGCAAGATAAGATGCATAAAAGATAAACATCACATGCAATCAATATAAGTGATATGATATGGCCATCATCATCTTGTGCTTGTGATCTCCATCTTCGAAGCACCATCATGATCACCATCGTCGTCGGCGTGACACCTTGATCACCATCGTAGCATCGTTGTCGTCACGCCAATCTTATGCTTCCATGACTATCGCTACCGCTTAGTGATAAAGTAAAGCATTACAGCGCAATTGCATTGCATACAATAAAGTGACAACCATATGGCTCTGCCAGTTGCCGATAACTTGGTTACAAAACATGATCATCTCATACAATAAAATTTAGCATCATGTCTTGACCATATCACATCACAACATGCCCTGCAAAAACAAGTTAGACGTTCTCTACTTTGTTGTTGCAAGTTTTACGTGGCTGCTACGGGCTTTAAGCAAGAACCAATCTTACCTACGCATCAAAACCACAACGATAGTTTGTCAAGTTGGTGTTGTTTTAACCTTCGCAAGGACCGGGCGTAGCCACACTCGGTTCAACTAAAGTTGGAGAAACTGACACCCGCCAGCCACATGTGTGCAAAGCACGTCGGTAGAACCAGTCACGCGTAAGCGTACGCATAATGTCAGTCCGGGCCGCTTCATCCAACAATACCGCCGAACCAAAGTATGACATGCTGGTAAGCAGTATGACTTATATCGCCCACAACTCACTTGTGTTATACTCGTGCACAACATCAACACATAAAACCTAGGCTCGGATGCCACTGTTGGGGAATGTAGTAATTTCAAAAAAAATTCCTACGCACACGCAAGATCATGATGATGCATGGCAACGAGAGGGGAGAGTGTGATCTATGTACCCTTGTAGACCGACAGCGGAAGCATTATGACAACGCGGTTGATGTAGTCGTACGTCTTCACGGCCCGATCGATCAAGCACCGAAACTACGGCACCTCCGAGTTCTAGCAGACGTTCAGCTCGATGACGATCCCCGGACTCCGATCCAGCAAAGTGTCGGGGAAGAGTTCCGTCAGCACGACGGCGTGGTGACGATCTTGATGTTCAATTGTCGTAGGGCTTCGCCTAAGCACCACTACAATATTATCGAGGAGTATGGTGGAAGGGGGCACCGCACACGGCTAAGAAAACGATCACGAGGATCAACTTGTGTGTCTAGGGGTGCCCCCTGCCCCCGTATATAAAGGAGAAAGGGGAGGAGGCCGGCCGGCCCTAGGGCGCGCCAAGGAGGAGGAGTCCTCCTCCTAGTAGGAGTAGGACTCCCCTCTTTCCTACTCCTACTAGGAGGGGAAAGGAAGGGGGAGAGGGAGAAGGAAAGGGGGCCGCCCCCCCCTCTCCTGTCCAATTTGGACCAGAGGGGGAGGGGACGCGCGGCCCACCCTGGCCGCCCCTCTCTCTCCACTAGGGCCCATAAGGCCCATTACTTCTCCCGGGGGGGTCCGGTAACCCTCCGGCACTCCGGTTTTCTCCGAAATCACCCGGAACACTTTCGGTGTCCGAATATAGCCGTCCAATATATCGATCTTTATGTCTCGACCATTTCGAGACTCCTCGTCATGTCCATGATCACATCCGGGACTCCGAACTAACTTCGGTACATCAAAACTCATAAACTCATAATATAAATGTCATCGAAACCTTAAGCGTGCAGACCCTATGGGTTCGAGAACAATGTAGACATGACCGAGACATGTCACCGGTCAATAACCAATAGCGGAACCTGGATGCTCATATTGGATCCCACATATTCTATGAAGATCTTTATCGGTCAGACCTCATAACAACATACGTTGTTCCCTTTGTCATCGGTATGTTACTTGCCCGAGATTCGATCGTCGGTATCTCAATACCTAGTTCAATCTCGTTACCGGCAAGTCTCTTTACTCGTTTCGTAATACATCATCTCGCAACTAACTCATTAGTTGCAATGCTTGCAAGGCTTATGTGATGTGCATTACCGAGAGGGCCTAGAGATACCTCTCCGACAATCGGAGTGACAAATCCTAATCTCGAAATACGCCAACCCAACATTTACCTTTGGAGACACCTGTAGAGCTCCTCTATAATCACCTAGTTACGTTGTGACGTTTGGTAGCACACAAAGTGTTCCTCCGACAAACGGGAGTTGCATAATCTCATAGTCATAGGAACATGTATAAGTCATGAAGAAAGCAATAGCAACATACTAAACGATCGGGTGCTAAGCTAATGGAATGGGTCATGTCAATCACATCATTCTCCTAATGATGTGATCCTGTCAATCAAATGACAACACATGTCTATGGTTAGGAAACATAACCATCTTTGATTAACGAGCTAGTCAAGTAGAGGCATACTAGTGACGTTTAGTTTGTCTATGTATTCACACAAGTATTATGTTTCCGGATAATACAATTCTAGCATGAATAATAAACATTTATCATGATATAAGGAAATAAAATAATAACATTATTTTTGCCTCTAGGGCATATTTCCTTCATGCTTCCCCTCCGCCGACATACGGCCACGGCAACACAGTCAACAATTTGGCCATGGGTTCGTCCAAGCCTGCACCCTCCAGAACATCGGTTTCCCCGGTAAAAAGAAGAAGATCAGCGCGACATGTGGAGGTGACCACACCGGCAACCGAAAAAGGTACTCCTCTTCCCTTATTCGTGCAAATCTTACGTCTCTGCTTGAACGGTATTCATCCCACAGAAGACACTAGTTGATACTAGATGTTCCTAGTAACTCGCGATGCACAAGGTTTCTCCTCATATACTATTTCACCTTAGCTAGAGGTCTGTCGCCCCCCTGAATTTCAATTTCTGGCCAGTTGATTCCCAATTAATGGAAGCATTCCCTGGCGTAACAGGCGCTAGTACGCCTATTACGCCGGGGGATCAGCGCCTTGGTGTTTATCTTAGGGGCGTGTGCGGCCTAGAGCTACTGGCGCCCGATCTGGAGGTTGGACGGGATTAAAGGGATGGCCTGGGGGCGCTGCCAAGCACGGCAGTGGTGTGAGGTCGATGGGAGGGCGGGGAGACGGAGGCAGGGGTTTGGGCCGGTGGTCGCTGGCGGTTCGAGAAAGATCGTCAACAGTGACTGGCGGGAGGTAGACGAAGGCCATCTGCCCGTTCCTTATAGATCGGATGGTTCATTAAAAAAATTGACTGACCTATTTATTTTCAGCCGACTGTTATCTTAGATACGACCACATGTGGTGGTGTGCTGGAGGAGTACCTGCATTTCCTGTGCTCATATATTACAAAATCATACGGAGTAGAATCTAATTTTGTTTGCCATGCAATGTTGTAGAGCTATCATATGTCTCCTGTCATTTATTTTTCAGCCACTTGCTATCTGCTACTTTTACAGTGCACTAGTTTTGCACACACTTCACCCTTACTCTCACTATTGTGTTTTTATGCAAGGGTATTTCAGACTCTGCTGCCATGAGAGAAGCCAAAAAGAAAAGAGAGAAGTCACTCCAGCTTCGTATGCGGGTAGGCAAGACACGTTACATCGCTATAAAGGGTGCAGTGTCAGCAGATGGAGATGGTAAATGTAGCTCTGGAGTTGATGACCTCGCTCGCACTGAACCACCATCCCAGGTGCTTGCTTTAACTTCGCGGTGTCATATGTGGTTGCATGTTCCATATGGTGTCTAGCTTGTATTCGAAAGGCCGAAGTCAGTAAGATAAGGAAAGATATTTTTTTACATGAACCACCATCCCGTGAGCACCAGAAGACAAATAGCTAGTCAGGGCACTGGCCGAGCCAGTGACAAGCCCAGCAAAGATAGGCATCGCCTGGAAGCCAACTAAAAAGCTGCGATGGTGGCACAGCAGCCCGCCTCCCACCAGGCTCTCAGGTCCTAGATGATCATGCTCACCACTCCAGCCGGATGTCTAGCTTGTATTGCTTCCAATTTGGTTAAATTGCATCTGCTTAGCTTACACATTATACCTTTGAATATGACATGCCTTTCTGTTTTTGTTACATACTAGTACATCTATGTATTAACCATGTTCTTACATCAAACTAATGTTCTTGTGTATCCCTCATCAATCACTTATGACAAGGCAGGCAAGCAAGGGGACTACTCCTCATTTAAAGAATGCGGCGTCAGCCTCCCGACATGATTCTCAAGATACAGAAATGCTAGATGAAGATAGTGAACATAGCTCTGTAGTTGATTACAGCATTTCCCCTACACTAGCATCGCAGGTGCTTGCTCTAACTTGGCAGCGTGATATGTGGTTGCATGTTGCATATGGTGTCTAGATTGTAATTCTTCCAATCTGGTTAAACCGCATGTGCTAGTCTGCTTAGCTTATACATTATACCTATTAATGTGACATGCCTTCCTATATTTAGTACATAGTACATCTATCTATTAAGCATGTCCTTACATAAAACTATTATTTTTTGTATCCCGCATCAATCAACATGACGAGACACCTTTAGTATATGCAGTGCGATATTAGTTGCATCTTTCATATGATTTATAGCATGCGCTGCTTCTAATTTGTTGAAATTCCATTTATGATGGGACGCTTTTAACTTGGCAGAGTCATATTGCTTGCATCTTTCATGTGGTGTCTAGCTTGCATTGCTTCTTATTTGCTGGAATGGTTTCTGCTTAGTTTACACAAACAGTTGTGAACATGCCATGTCGTCCTGTTTTTCGTACATATTCCATCCTGGTATCATGTGTTTGCCTTACATCAACGTAGTGATTGTCAGTATCATGCATGAATGAGTTCTGAAGAGAGAATTTTATTGCTTTTTCTTGTCGGTTTTACTTGACAATTCAAAATCAATAAAGCGGAAGGAAGTTAGCAAGGCAGCGGATAAAGGTGCTCCTTCCGAACGGAGGGCCTCTACAGTTTCTACTCCTCCACACCCCCAAGATGATTTCCAAGACAACACATGCATAGGCACTCAACAAAGCTGTGTTTATGATGAGCACGTCTCCCCTAGTGCAGCATCATCGATGCTCCCTCTAACTTGGCACTGTTATATGTGGTTGCATGTTATGTGTGATGTCTATCTTGTATTGCTTCTAATTTTGTTGAATTCCATCTGCTTACGTTACACATTATAGTTGAATAAGACACGTGTTCCTGTTTCTAGAACATACAATATCTGTCTATCACACCATGTTCTTACATCGAATTACTACTGTTGTGTAACCTGCAACAATCACTTATCATAAGACACATTTGACTTCGGAGTGTGATATAGGTTACATCTCACATTCTTTTCTAGCTTGTACTACTAATTTGTTGAAATGGCACTTATGATGAGACAGTTCTAACTTGCAGAGTGATATTCGTTGCATCTTTCATATGGTGTCTAGCTTTCATTGCTTCTAATTTGTTGAAATGCCTTCTCCTTAGTTTACACATCATAAGCTGTGAATATGCAATGTTGTGAATATGCAATGGCACTAATGACGAGAGACCTCTAACATGGTAGTGTGACGTTGTTTGCATCTTGCATATGATTTATTTCTTGTACTGCTTCACATTTGTTTAAACGCCATTTATGATGAGACACTGTTAACTTGGCAGAGCGATATTTGTAGCATCTTTCATATGGTGTCTACCTTCCATTGCATTGCTTCTAATTTTGTGAAATGTCTTCTTCTTAGTTTACACATCATAGTTCTGGTTATCTCTTCCGTCCTGTTTTTCATACATATTACATCCTCCTATCATGTGGTTGTCTAACATCAAAGTTCAGTTCGTCTACATCACACATCAATTTGTTCTAAAGAACTAAATTGTTATTTGTTTTTCTTGTCGGCTTGACTTAACATGGCACCGAGAAAGAGGAAGAAACACAGAATGGCAGGGAATGAGAAGCGGATGAATCCTGCAGATTCTGCTGGTACTGATGGTGCAATAGAAGGTCAAAGTCTAGCGGAAAATTCTACAAACACGGCATCCCATGCTACACGAGTTGCAAAAAAAAACCAAACAGAAACAAATAGCTGCCACCAAACAAGCAGAGACAACCCTAGTTCTTGCAACACCTACCACTGTACTACCAGCTGCACGACTTACTCGTGCGTCAACTGAGCTAGCAGCACGTCCCCAAGCTCCCTTGCCACCTGACACTACTTCCCAATCACTCTTGACACAAGACGAGTTGGCAATATCAGATGAACCTTGTGAGCTTCAACAGCAAGAAGGTAGTTGCTGGAGTCAAGTTACAGTTGCATGCTTCTTTATATGTAGTCTCACAGTTTGATGTACACTAACACTTCCTATGTTCGTTGTTGGACTAGCACCTAGGCGCAAGAGGAAACAAACATCAGGGATAATGCTCGATAGGTTAACTAAATCTAGAGGAGGAAGAATGGAGATCCGTTTTGAGGCAGGTTTAAAAAGGCCACGTGATGCTACAGAGTCAGCCAAGTTAGTATCAGAGGAAGCAGTTGTCGTTAGGTGTCATGTACGTATCATCCCAACATGGATTCAGTACAGGAATGACAAATACGAAACCCAGTTCAACACCTTCCTCGACCATTTATCTGTAAGTATGGTTATGTATGGAAACTAGTAATATCGTCTTGCTCTATCCCATACTTTCTTGGTTGCTGATAATGAGACTCCCATAATTTTCAACAGATGAGGTTCAAGTTGGATAGCCAAGATGATGCAACCAGACAAGCTTGCACCCATGTTTTCAAGTCTGCTCTACGACAGTATCGGTATAACTTGAGGAAAACTCACTTTGAAGGCAAGGCTAACAGTGAACTTTCCCAAACATCTCCAGTGGAAAATATATAGGATGAAGACTGGAGGGGCCTTGTTAAACACTGGTCTGATCCGAAGTATCAGGTACATTATATATATGTGATCAGATCACATGTTGAAGTCCTATTTACGCATGTGCCACACAAATCTATCTTCTTGTAGGTGAACTGTTGAAAGAACAAGGCCAACCGTACGAAAGTGAAATTCCAACAGACGACAGGATCTCGTAGCTATATTGCACACTGCGAGGCTCTTGTAATTAGCTGTTGTTTCACTCTTTTCGTTGTACCATATTATCATATCTATATTGACTTGTTCGCAATGCAGAGGAAAGCCCGCAAGGACCAAGAAGTACCTGAACCAAATGCTGTGGAAATCTTCAAGGACTGTCACACCAGCAAGAAGAAGGGCATGACTACACCAGTCAAAGCCGCTGTTGTAAGTCCTTAATCCTCATGCCTTTTAACTACTACTTACTCTGACTTGTTCCTTGAACTGCATGCTTTGCAGCCAATGTCTATTACTCTTTTCAATTTTATACACAATTGTCTTAGCGTATCATTGCACCTTACAAGGTTTAAAAGAGAGGAGTGATGTTCCTTTGATCTTGACCCGTAATCTAGTTCCGTGCTGGACTTGCCCACACAATGTTACAATTGCCTGTTTGTCTGTTCTCAGTTGTGTTTGTGATATGAATGATGTCATACTATGCTTACCGTATTATAAACTTCGTCTCTTTATCCTTAGCCCTCAATACAATGTGAAGAAATAGACAATACATTAGCGGTGGTACATGGTCATATGTTTGGAACCTGGTTTTATTATGTACTTTGCAATAAAATACAACTAATATTTTACATGGGTTCACCAGAATAAGTTCTATATATAGACCAAAGCTATTTTGTTTGGTTTTGCTGCCTCCTTAATATCTTCTATTCTGGTACTACTAATGTAAAACCTCAACTTTTCAGCGAGCTATGGAAAAATGGTGAAACCTCCACCTTCTGAAGGTGGCGAGGCAACTATAACCGCAATGTCAGCTCTTACTGCAGTGGTCAGTACCTGTCCACTAATAGTGCCAAAAGCACGTTCCTGCGTAATACTGGGTTGGTTGTTAAGGCAATATCGTCCAAACTGCCTCATGATCAAGATATGCAAGCTCAAAGCAATGTTGTATCTGCGCTCCAGACACAAGTCCATTCCCTAACAGAGACCCTTTGTGAAACAAGGAGAAACATTGCTCAATGTCGTCAATATATGCATGGTTTTGAAACCAGACTATCAGACATTTTCTATGTTGTTCAGGAGCCTAGGGGAAATGAAGGCGAGGGTTATGGTGCTCCATCGGACAATACATCATGAAAACATAACAGTCAGGTCAAATGAACTGAGCTTCTGAACTTCTGGTGGTGCATTTATCTGCTAGACTGTTAAGTTTTATGCCAACCTTCCTTTTGTTATATAGTTGTAATTTGTTTTGGTGCAATACAAAATTTATTATTAACGTGCAGCCACTAGCTAAACAAAACAGCAAGCCATTTTTGTATAGTGTAGGGTGTTCCCTATATTTGCACTGGTGGCGATCTTTGATGCTGAGTGGATGTAATCTGTGCAATCGCCTTAATATCCTAGCATTAGTTTTGGCCTTATTTATTTCCTAGTCTTCTTTTTCCCTGGTTTGCTAGTGGCCGCAACTAACATGGGCCATATACGGGCCGTAGGATCCATGGGTCTCCTACGGGCCGTCGATAAATGGGCCTGTAATCGGTGGGCCTCGGGCCATCGGATAAATGGGTCTACATGCGCCGTAACCGGGCGTAACTGGTATCGGCCCAGCATGGTAACAAGTCGTTAACAGGCCGTAGGACAGCAAAGGCTTAATTCTGTCACAGGCATAAAGGGTCGTTAATGGGCCAGAATATAGGACGGGCTGGAAACGGCGCAACGGGTTAACAGGCCAGAAATGGGCCGACTCTTGCCATGGGCAGAATTTGGCCCATTAGGGTAACAGGCCAGTAACGGGCCGACTCTTGCCATGTGCCGAATTTGGCCCATTAGGGGAACAGGCCAGTAATGGGTCGACTCTTGCCATGGGCCGAATTTGGCCCATTAGGGGAACAAGCCAGTAACGGGCCGAAAGTAATCAAGGGTCGAAAAGGAGCCCAAGAACGTATGGGCCGTCAATAGGCTGAAAGCTAACACGGGCTGGAAACGGCCCATGTAAATCACGGGCCGTTAACGGGTATAAAGAAAATTACTGTTCATTATGGGCTAGAGTCACCGTGGGCCTATAAAGGGCCGAAAGATATGAAGGCCTCATATGGGCCGAAAGACGTCGTGGGCCATACATGGGCTGAAAGTGAAATGGGCTGGTGTTATATTCGACGTCCCACATGACGTTGTTGGGCCGATTTCCTTTAGGGCCTAACGGGCCGTGAGTTAACGGGTCGTAAAATGGGCTATTTGCGAAGAGACCGTTAACAGGCTTTTCATGGGCCAGCCCATTAACTTCTGACCAAGTCAAACGGGTCGGCTTTGTAAGCTAAATGGGCCAGTGGTGGGTCGTGGCACGTGTCGACATATCATAGGCGCCTATCTGACCCACTAACAAGCTGACACGTGTTTCGTCCGGCCAATAAGAATTTTACACGTGGAAATTTCCCATTGGTCGGGGCTGTTAACGGGTTATCGGATCCAAAACCCGACCCGATAGCTTAACGGCATTCCATTACGGTGGATGCCACGTGTCGGTCACCCTTGACGAAAGCACTTCTGTGACGCGCGATTTATCGTCATGGAAGTGGACACTTTCATGATGATAATTTTGGTAATGTCATGGAACACTTCTACGACAGCACAGGTATGACTATCTTGATTCTGTCATAAATTTTTCATGGATGTACATGCATGACAAAAAACGTGACCTACTGTGACAAACACGTATCATCATGGAAGTGTATTTTTTTGTAGTGTACCATCGTCATAGCGAAAGTCTTGTGCTACTATACTCAGAAGATCATCATATCTTTCCCTGAAAGATTTGCTTAGTTTATATATATGCATTATCTTTCGGTTCTGCTCTGTCTGTTTCTTTTCAGTTTGTCTACTTAATCTATTCTGATGTAGTGATTGGTTTTGATTCGAAATTTCGAAAGAAATTTTGAATCTCCCATTCACCCCTCTGATCGATATAATCTCGGTCCTAACAATATGCATCGACATGTTAGTGAGGAGAAGTCTCTGATCTATGTTTTGTTTTATTCGGGCACTGGTTGAGGAGGTGTATTCTGCCAGGTACATTGCTTAGTATCATATTACAGTCCCTAAGCGTTCTGCTAATTGGAATCCGCGTGCTCTTGCTCCATATGCGCCTCCCAAGAAGGGACGCAACCCGAGGCCAAACGATAGTGCCACTTATGCTGTTGGGTGCTCTTCCACCGCTCATATTCCGTGTGGGAAATCTTCGCATGTGTCTCCTCAGGTCGTTTTCACTTGGGAGGTGAAGAAGTCGTTGTTCAAGTATATTGGGAATCTCTTCAATATGTGCCAGTCCATTCATAGGTGTCAGATCAAGGACATCAACAGAGGCAAGATGTACAAGCGCCACAAGAAGGCGGATTAGGCATCTGGAGGGATGCACACTGAGCCAGGTTCTGAGCACAAGGACAACGTGGACACCAGACAGTCCAACCCACTAGAGGGTTGGTGTTTTGATGATGATGATGATGATGATGCTTCGAGCGCCCCACCGCTTGTCTAGATTTTGCTAGCGTAACCCTTTCCCTTTTTAGCATCTTTATGACAAAGGGGGGAGTTCTATTTAGGATCATCTGTAGTTGAGATCACAAGCCTTGTTCTTATTTGGCTGTGTTTCTATTGGCTTAGGACATTTTTACTATTCCATCATGTGGTGTGAGCTATGATACGTCTCCAACGTATCTATAATTTTTGATTGCTCCATGCTATATTATCTACTGTTTTGGACTACATTAGGCTTTATTTTCCACTTTTATATTATTTTTGGGACTAACCTATTAACCGGAGGCCCAGCCCAGAATTGCTGTTTTTTTTGCCTATTTCAGTGTTTCGGATAAACAGAATATCAAACGGAGTCCAAAAGGAATAAAATCTTCGGAAACGTGATTTTCTCACCGAACGTGATCCAGGAGACTTAGACCCTACTACAAGGGATCAAAGAGGTGGTCAAGAGGGTGGGGGCGCGCCCCCTGCCTCGTGGGCCCCTCGGTGCTCCACCGACGTACTCCTTCCTCCTATATATACACACGTACCCCCAAACGATCAGAATAGGAGCCAAAAACCTAATTCCACCGCCGCAACTTTCTGTATCCACGAGATCCCATCTTGGGGCCTGTTTCGGAGCTCCACCGGAAGAGGGCCGTCATCACGGAGGGCTTCTACATCATCCTAACTCCTCCAATGAAGTGTGAGTAGTTTACTTCAGACCTTCGGGTCCATAGTTAGTAGCTAGATGGCATCTTCTCTCTCTTTGAATCTCAATACAAAGTTCTCCCCCTCTCTCGTGGAGATCTATTTGATGTAATCTTATTTTTGCGGTGTGTTTGTTGAGACCGATGAATTGTGGGTTTATGATCAAGTCTATCTATGAATAATATTTGAATCTTCTCTGAATTCTTTTATGCATGATTGGTTACCTTTGCAAGTCTCTTCAAATTATCCATTTGGTTTGGCCAAGTAGATTGGTAGTTCTTGCCATGGGAGAAGTGCTTAGCTTTGGGTTCGATCTTGCAGTGTCCTTACCCAGTGACAGAAGGGGAAGCAAGGCACGTATTGTATCGTTGCCATCAAGGATAACAAGATGGGGTTTATTTCATATTGCATGAATTTATCTCTCTACATCATGTCATCTTGCTTAAGGCGTTACTCTGTTTTTAACTTAATACTCTAGATGCATGCTGGATAGCGGTCGATGAGTGGAGTAATAGTAGTAGATGCAGAATCGTTTCGATCTACTTTTCACGGACGTGATGCCTATATACATGATCATGCCTAGATATTCTCATAATTATGCTCAATTCTATCAATTGCTCAACAGTAATTTGTTCACCCACCGTAGAATACTTATGCTCTTGAGAGAAGCCACTAGTGAAACCTATGCCCCCGGGGTCTATTCTCATAATATCAATCTCCATCACTTTTATATTGCTTTGCTATTTACTTTGCCTTTACTTTTTACTTTGCATCTTTATATCAAAAATACCAAAAATATTCTATCTATCAGACCTCACTCTCGTAAGTGACCGTGAAGGGCTTGACAACCCCTAATCGCGTTGGTTGCGAGTAGCTATCGCTTTGTGCAGGTACGAGGGACTTGAGCGTGGGCTCCTACTGGATTGATACCTTGGTTCTCAAAAACTGAGGGAAATACTTACGCTACTCTGCTGCATCATCCCTTCCTCTTCGGGGAAAACCAACGCAAGCTACTTCTTATTTATGTGTGTGAGACTTGGGTTGCTTATTAAGTTATGAGTCTATGTTGTGCTTAACTTCCATATGATGTCATATGTCATATTTATTTATCCTTGTCTCACATTATATTTTGCTCACCACACCTCTTGCATGTGATCTATGCATGGGTTTACTTTCTTTCTTGTTTGATCACATGTGAAGCTTTTGTGCAATGAATTCTTTAGTTGGTGCTATTCTCACACATCAATGGACGTTTCTATTGATCTAAGGCGAGCATTCTATGTGTGTTCTTGTGGCATAATCAAGCAAATTCGTATCTCTATGCACACACCTAGGGGAGCTCTTTTGATCAATATTTTTTCATGGCTTGTTTTATTGATTATATCTCTTGCCATGCTGTAACCATATTGTCATCAATAGACCAAAAAGGGGGAGATTGGAAGTGCATTTTGCACTTAATGGTATTTTGGTGTGATGACATTATGGTTAATGGACCTAATAACATTTTCTAAGGTTTACCTCAAGTTATTGGTTCCTTGTACATTTATCGTGGAGATGGTTGACCCCGTCTTCAAAAAGACCAAAGGTGTCTTTTTCAGGCAACTCAAAGGTCTTCCGTTTCGGTTTTATTTGAGTCATAGGACCACACTATTAAGAGGGGTCAAGGTGGATGAATTTGGTGTGGGAATACTCTAAACATATACACTAGCCCTCCTACACCTACCACAAGGAAGTACCGATCTATCCGTTTATTTAGTGCTGGCGTGGAGTGTCCATATAGCCATGTGCCCAAAGTAGCAGGACACCCTGTGCGCATGAGGTCTTTGACACCCGTGCACATCGGGTAGTGGTTTTCTTGTAGACACCCAGTGCACCCGGGGTCCATGACCCCCATGCGCATGGGGTCAAAGACCCCGTGCGTACGGGGTGTCGAGTAGGTCATGCGCTACAAGCGCACACGGGGTACTATTTTGCTCTCTGGACACCTCGTGCGCATGGGGCTGACTAAGCCCATGCACACGGGGTCCAGCGGGCAGAATAGCCTCCCCACCTTTCATTATAAAAGGAGATATTATTTCACTTGTAACCCTAACACTTTTGCCTTGTTGAGCTCCACCATTACCAAACCTTGATTTGCTCATTCCTCTCCATCCCCTCACCCAAACTTGTTGAAACTTTAGGGATTGAAGGAGCATGGCCCGATCTACACTTTGGCCAAATTAATTCATGTTCCACACAAGATTACTTCACCATTGACTTATTACTCTTGGAGCTTGGGATCCTAGGCGGTTAGGGTTCCTCCAAAGGCTTCCTTGCTCGTGTTGTGCTCCGAAAATGTATGTAAATGTGTGGTGGCCACTTTCAAGATCAACCTGAGTGATTTGAGGCTCATCCATTGGGGTGACTCGAGGAGAATACGGTGAGCCTCCGATGGTGTTCCAGAAGCCTTGGCTCTGGCAACCCTCCAATGGAGATTAACACTTCCCCAAGGAAGTGTGAACTTGGGGATAAAATCCACACACTTGTGGTTAATCCTTTCCTGCACTTTAATTTGCCTTGTATGCTCGTGGGCTTTATAATTATATTGTTTGCCTAGCTTACTTTGCTTTGAGCTTGCTTGCCATATAGGATTGCTCATCGAGTTGCATATCTAGAGAACTCTATTAATCTACTTTTTCCCCTAAATCGACAACTGAGCTTAAAATGTGTAGTCTCCTATTCACCCCCGCTAGTCGACTATATCAATCCTTTAGCCAGGCTTCCCAGCCCTCCGCCTACGCCATCGCCTTGGATGGCTCCTCTGCCTTAGGTGGCGTAATGCCTCCCAAGGACGAGCAGGAGGATCCAGGTGACTCTGAGTGGCCTAGACCAAAGACCACCGGATGCTGACGTGGAAAGGCTGAAGAAACCGATGCTAGCCTGGTCAAACTAGAGGCCATGGCAGCCAAGGGGGGGGGGGGCAAAGGTAGACATACTTGGTTTTTCTTAAAAAAGGGACCACAATATTTGGCGGACATCAGATCAGAAGGCACCCACCAGCAAACAACTCGTTCACTGGGACAGGGACGGTCGAGCAAACCTTTTTAGTTTGCTACAGGAGTGTTTCCGTGCAACCCCCAAGGTGGCCTAGATAATTATAGCGGAGGCAAAAAAAAGGCTAGACTAAAATAGTTGATATTTTGAGAAAAATTGCCATCAAAATGAAATATTTTCTAATACTCAAAAAGGCATAGATAACATAATTAAAAAAATGCAAACAAAAAATGCCATGGTAGACTACCAAAAATAGTTACATGGCAACCAGGCCAAAGTAAATGTAAAAAGTAAAATAAACCAACAAAAACAAAAAACTTTGGTCCAAATTACAGAGAAAAGAAAAAAATGCATATTAATTAAAAAATACATACAAGGATTTTCCCATGCTTTATATTTTCATTTTCGAAAACACATGAAAATCAAACATAGGAAGATGGCATGATCCAAAAAAAAATAATATTGCCATGCTCTCAATGATAAAATTTCCATGCTCTTATAATAATAAAAAGTTGCTATCCTCTTAGTAATAAAATTGCCATGTGCAAAAGTAGAAAAACAAATTCCAAAATTGGTGTGAAAATAATTGATAAAAATTTCCAAAGCTTGTCGTGGTAGCATTACAAAAAAGACTAAATTTGCCATGTTTGGGAGTTAAAAATGTTATGAATTTTTCCTGGGACCATGAGAATTTTTTTCTAAATGTTTCCATGTGTACAAAACAAACTTGTGATGTAAAAAATTAGAAAAAAAATGTTTAAAATTTGCCGCGTGGCAAATTAAAAATATTATAAATCTGCCATATTTTTTGAATTTTTTTGCCATGTACTGAAAACCAATAATTTGCATATTTTTGCCACCTTGTAAAAGTAAAAGTAAAATAAAAGGAGGATCTAGGATTCAATCACGGGTCTCCCATTTGAAGGGTTTACACACTAGCCAATCCGGTGAGTGGCTTTAATTGATTAGGATTGCGTTCGCGCAGCTTTTATTCCTTACAAGTTTCGAACATGATGTGACAAGGCATCTTGTGCTAAGATCCGTGCATATGATCTGGTGGCAGAGTAGAGCATTCACTAGAACCTACTATAAATATGACGTTCCCCAATAGTATATTATCTCCCAAAATAAAAGGTAACATTGGATTTTGTGGGTTATTATACAAAGATGGATTATGTAGACTTAACACGGTTTTATAGTACAATTACTATATATTTATTTTCGGATGGTTATTTAGGAGCCTTGTATAAGCTGAACGTGTAGAGTTTAGTAAACTAAACACTGTTATTAGGTCGACACTGTATTGGCATAAGCAATGCACCTGTATGTTGCTTCCATGTAGTCTACCAAAATATAACCGACGACATCAAGTCCACCAAACGGTAGGAATTCTTCCCAAAAGCAGTCCAACTCTGAAAAGCAAATCAGGCATGTCCGACGTAGCTTAGCAGATCAAAAGCTAGCACCATCCACGTCGCCCTGATCGTATATCAAACAGCACGAATTGTAAAGCTATAGGCTCCAGATCTTGCTGGAAGGCTCGAGAGCCCACCCGATCGGTCCAGAACCTTCTAAACCCGTTTCCCCATCCCCTCCCCCAAGAAATCTCCCCGCTCCCGGTTTACAAAACCCACTCCATTTCTCACCCCGCCTCGCTCACACAAGAATCCAAAATCATCACAGCAGAAGAGAGAGAGAGAGAGAGGGAAAGGAGAGAGAAAGAGAAAGAGAAAGAGGAGAGAGAGAGAGCCCATGGCTTCCGCCGTCGCTTGCAAGGGTGCCGAGCCGGCCGGCCTCCTCAAGTCCGGTGCTCCCGTGGCCTTCTGCGCGCCCCACTGCCCCGCCGTCAACGCCGTCCGCCGCCCGTACAGCACCCAGGTCAAGGAGGTCAACCGCTACGACGACGACGACGACGACGACTACAGCGACCGCGACCTCGTCATCCCCAGCTCCTTCTCGCAGGGTATGCTTCCATTCCCCACCTGTGGCGCGCCGTTTCTTTGCGTTCGTTCTCAAGTCTCAACACCGTGAGTCAAATCAGCCTTCTGATGAGCTTTTGCCGTCCCTGATGTTGATTCTGCAGACGTGCTCGACCCGCTCGGCGCGCTGACCAGCATGGCCCGTCTGCTGTCTCTGATGGAGGACGTTGCAGCTCAGACCGGCCTCTCCACTGCTGGGGCGTCGCGGCTCGGACGCTGGGTGGCCAAGGAGGACGACGACGCGGTGTACCTCAAGGTGCCGATGCCCGGGCTGACCAAGGAGCACGTGAAGGTGCGCGCGGACAAGAACATCCTGGTGGTCGAGGGCGAGGGCGAGAAGCAGCCCTGGGACGGCGACGACGACTCCGCGGTGCCGAGGTACAACCGCCGCATCGAGATGCCCGCTGACGCGTACAAGTTGGACAAGATCAAGGCCGAGATGAAGAACGGCGTGCTCTGGGTGACCCTGCTCAAGGTGAAGGAGGAGGAGCGCAAGGACGTGTTCCACGTCAAGGTCGAGTAGGTAGTGGTAGTGCTCATGCAGGATGGCCGGCGCGAGAGTGTGAGAGATGCCTTGTTGATCTGGTCATGTTTGGTGTCTTTCTTCCTTGTTTTGCTTCGTTGATCGTCTTGGATCGAGTTGGTAGTGGTCTGGTGGTGAAGTTGGTCGCGAACTCTGTTAATTTCCTCTAGTTTGGCATATGATGAACTTACTTTGGTGGTGAAACTGGTCATGAAATTCTGTTGATTTCCTCAATTTGGCATATGATGAACTGATTTGGTGGTGAATTTGGTCATGAAAGCTTGTTGATCTCCTGAAGTGTGGCGTGCTGGACGAATCTAGTGATGAAATTGGTCATGAACTGTGTTGATTGTCTCAAATTTGGCCTGATGAGCCGCTTTGATTATCTTAAGCTAGTCTCGCCTGTCTATCTTTTCTCCTCCTTGATCTGTTTTGCTTTAAGCTTTCTGTAAAAAGCTGGGCATTCATGCCTACTCTCTGAAAAATTGGTTGATCTCCTCGAGTTTGACGTCATGGAGTTGGTGAACGGGCAGTTACTGATTGATGATTCTTGCTTGCTTTTTCGTGAATTTTGTGTGGTTATCCTTGAGTTTAACTTCTTGTAAGAACTGTAAATGTTCCAGTTTGTAGTTGTCACATGAGATGGGCGTTTGTTTGTTTATGTCCTGCTTTGTTGATTTTTTCAAGTTTAATGTGATTACCTGATTTGGTGGTTCCCTGAATGTTTTGTGTTTGTCTTCGGTGTTTACTTCTTGTAAGAACAGTAACTGTTTCAGTATGTAGTTGTAGCGCTATGGGCATTTGCTTGTTTATGTGATGCTTTGTGATTTTATTTTAGTTTTTGTTTTATGCTTTGTGATTTTATTGCTGACAAATTGACCAGAATTGCGGTATGCAGGTAACTACGCAATGCACACAAAGAAAACTTCTGTTCCACTAATTGGTTTTCAGTTTTACCCCAAAAATGTTTTTGGGGTGCTTAGTTTTGCCCTTCTTCTGTTAAATCACTGCACTTTGGTTGTGTGTCTGAGATACATTCTAAGGTTTTTTCCTTGGGTAATCGGTGCATGGGGCATTATGAACATGTCACAAGTGGGATCCACTTAAAAGAAAAAAAGAAAGAAAAATGGCGAATAAATTGTCACTCACCTTTCACTTGACCCCCTTTGGTCCTCCTCTAGCATGGCTCTCCTTTCTACCTTCACCTTGCCCACTTGTCTTGGAGTCTATGCTCGACTCTATAGTCCAAACGAGTGTCGACAACCACATAGCCTGATGACTCTTCGTCCGGCCCATGAGGAGGTGCAACGACAACACGAAGCGAGCCCCATAGAGAGTGACCCTGCGGTAGCTTGCCTCGGCGATGAGTCCAGACGTGGAGGATAGCTCGTGACTCCATCAACAAGAAGAGAAGGGAGAGGTGTGTGTTCACCGGTATACCTTCGTTGTCAATGCCGCCGCAAAAGGAAAGAAGATTTTACTGACACCTCGAGTTACCTCAACGTCCTAACCTAAAACAGCGACAGCAATATGCTTCATGGCTAATCATGGTACAAATGCGAGCGGGGTCTCCTCTCAACATTCACGAAGGCCACTAACTTGAACATAAGCATAATATATCTGATCGCTTAAAGGAAATTAATTCTTATCGTAAGGCGTTCATCCATATTCTCGAGAATAAGTACAACTACTCAAACATAATGGCGGAAAACATAAAGGAGAGGGTCAAGTTACAAGCCGACATCGGGCCGGGGAAGAGAGAAGGCATGGCGTCGCTGGTGGAGATGATGGTGACGAAGGCAACATCGATGAAGATGGCGGTGATGGAGGCGACACGGTGGAGATGGCACTGGCCTAAAGGCCGGTGCGCGTGGTGGCGGAGGCTCCCCTTCTTACTTCTTGTATTCGCCCTTCTTATTCTATCGAGGTCGTTTTGGAGCAGCAATGGAGGTGTTGTGATCTTATCTTGGATGAATGAGGGCCTGATGCCAGCAGCTAGGGTTGAAGGTGTATATAAGGGGCTTCTTCGGTTATCCTCCGTAGATGTGACTTCCTTCTCCTTATTATGCCCTCATACGACTTCCTTCTTCTTCTAGGGGAGCCAAATCCTCTCTCAAAACTGTAACACCATTGTAATTAAGCTACAATGATTTCCCTCTAATTATGCCAAGTCATCATGTTTTGCAAAGCTTAATTGCCACTTGTCCCAAATAACAGTCAAATTCAAATTCAAATTCTTGCAAGGCAAAATATTATTTCTTCAAATAGAGATTTTTTTATAATATTACAAATAATACCTAAATAATTTTTTTAAGGAAAACAACACCACCCAACCCAAATTTACCCTAGCATCAATTAAACAGGGCCAACAACAACTATTTAAGCCAATTAAATATAAAAACTTAAACGTTTGCAAATGACCTAAAACTTTGTGTGCCTTCTCAAAGTATTGCATTGTAATTATATGACAAGTTTCATATTTAACTAAATGCATTTAGTGGCTTAAATAAATGCAAAACAGAAACGGAAAAAAAAGAAAAAGAAAGGAAATAACCTACTGCACTACTAGGCCTTGAGTGCACAGTGCAAGAACCATCCCACCTCCCCCTTCTTCTTCCTCATGTTCACCGAGGCTCGTTGGACACGTCTGCGGTGTCCAGGGCACCGATAGCCACGCGGCAGCCATCCGCAGTCTCCCCGCGTGGATAAGTCATCCCCGCAACCCTTGGTCACGCTGGGCGTTTGGGTTTACCCAAAAATTCGGGTCAGTTATTTAAGTTTATAAGAATTTTGGGTTTTCAAAATTAATACCCAAAATTTGTCTAAATTTTTTTATACCCGACAATTCGGGTATCCGCAAAATCGGGTTCGGGTAATCCTGAATTGACCAAAATAAATACTCCCTCCGTCCGTAAATACTTGTCGCATAAATAGATAAAAATGAATGTATCTAGAACTAAAATATGTTTACATACATCCATTTCGCTGATAAGTATTTCCGGATGAAGGGAGTAAAAAACAGAAGAACCAAGCATGGTGCATCGCGATGCGAGGAGGCACAGTGTGCAGCGGCTGGAGTTTGGCTGGAGAAGGAGGTCATCGGGCGAGGTGGGCTACACCTGCAGAGGAGGCGGAGCTTGCTTGCTGCAATCGCAAAGGACAACCGCTAGAGGCCAACTGGCGAGTGCGCGGTGCTGCCTACAATGGGTGGTGTTGCAGCCGGGTGGTGTGTACAAAGGTGCGTGGAGTTGACATGTAGCTGGTCAAATATGGCACGGAGTGGAGGCGTACGAGGGCAGCAGTGGTGCTGTTGGTGCCAGCCACGGGGGAAGGTCATATGGGGCCTGCGGCGTAGTGCCATAGAGGTGGATACGAGCGGGGGTTGGGGCCTGTGGTAACTAGCAATGGGGGGATTGGGAAGTTGGGACAAGTGGCGACCTAAGTTTTCGTGGGCTGGGCCTCGTTCCTTTGTACACACGATGTTTTTCGGGTATGTAACCTCAAGCGCACCAGGACTTATGCCCATGATGTAACCCCCATATGTAACCCAGTTTTCGTGGGCTGGGCCTCGTTTCTTTGTACCCTGTATGTAACCCGTATTACCCGGCTCGATGCGGCGCAGGACTTCCGCCCTCTAACCCAGTTCGAAACCTGGCTCCGTTGCAACCTCAAGCGCACCTACCTCGGGCTTGCTTCGCTCGAGAGATTCCTTGCTCGCGAGCGCGTGCGCTTTTCCTGGCTCAAAGAAGGCGAGACGAACACTGCGTTCCTCAAAATCCATGCCGCTCACCGGTGTCAAAAGCATGTCATCCACTCCCTTCGGGTCAACAACACAACAATCCATGACGAGCAGGGCATGGCCGAGGCCGCCTTTGACCATTTCTCTTCGCTCTTCGGTTCCTCCTCGCCACACGAATTCGCCCTTGATCTTGATCAGATCGACGACCGTTCGTTCGACCTCACTAATCTCAACCTTCCTTTATCTGAGGAAGAGATCCTTCGAGCTGCTCGCGCGCTTCCCCGCGGCAAGGCCCCAGGCCCTGACGGCTTCACCTCTGAATTTCTCGTGGCTTGCTGGGACATCGTCAAGGCCGACATCTGCGCTGTCTTTGACAAGTTCTATTCCATGAACGGGCATAGCTTGCAGCGCCTCAACGAAGCCCTAATCACCCTCTTGCCCAAGAAGCAAGACGCCACCGCCCTCTCCGAGTACCGCCCCATCAGTCTGCTCCACCTTGTGGCCAAGCTCATTGCCAAGGTCCTCTCCCTCCGGCTCGCCCCTCGGCTGGGACAGCTCGTGACCACGAACCAAAGCGCTTTCATCGATGGGCGTTGCGTGCACGACAACTTCATGTTGGTCCAGCAGACCACACGCCAACTTCATAATCTTCGGTTACCCCGCGTCCTCCTCAAGCTTGACATCGCACGCGCGTTCGACTCGCTTTCTTGGCCCTTCCTCATTAACGTCCTTCGGCATCTGGGCTTCGAACGTCGTTGGATCGAATGGGTTGCCATTCTCCTCTCCACCGTGAGTACGCGGATCCTTATCAACGAATCCCCCCCCCCCCGATTGCCCTCGCCTGCGGCCTGCGCCAGGGAGATCCGATATCTCCCATGCTTTTCACCATGGCCATCGATGTCCTCAACTCTCTGCTGCTTCACGCCCATCAGCGAGGCCTGCTTCAGCGCCTTACCACTCGCCACGCCGCCTCGAGCATATCCCTCTTCGCCGATGACGTGGTCATTTTCTGCCACCCTTCCAGCCACGACCCGCGCGTCATCCGTGAGCTGCTGCGTGTCTTTGGAGTGGCTTTCGGGCTTCGCACCAACTTCGCTAAATGCTCGGCCACGCCCATCCGTTGCGGTGATGCGGAGCTCGCGTGCATCAACGCCGAACTTGCATGCGCTGTCCTCGAGTTTCCTATCACCTACCTGGGCATCCCACTGTCAGTACGGAAACCCTCCGCCTCCTCCCTGCAGCCTATCGTCGAGAGGCTCGCGAGGAAGTTGCCCACCTGGCGTGCTGCCCTCCTCTCCCGCGGCGAACGCCTCGCTCTGGTTCGCCATGTCCTTTGCGCGATCCCTTCCCACATTATGGTGGCCATCGCCATCTGCCCGCCTATTCTCAAGCAGATCAACCGCACCCTCCGCGAGTTCCTGTGGTACGGCAGAAAGGAGACCCGCAGCGGCCACGGTCCCGTCAACTGGCAACGCGTCTGTCACCCTCTCGAGCTCGGCGGGCTGGGCATTCAGGACCTCCACCGCCAGGGGATCGCCCTGCGAGTCCAGTGGCTTTGGCTCCAGCGCACGGATCCCTCCAAGCCTTGGGCGCATCTCCAACTCCCGAGCGACCACGACGTCTCTGCCATCTTCAGGGCTTCCACATCCTGGGACGTTGGTGATGGCCAAACATGCCTCTTTTGGACCGACCACTGGCTCAACGGTCGCACCGTCTCGGATCTAGCTCCGTCCCTGCTTCCTCTGGTTCCACGGCGCCTGCGCAAGCGCTCCGTCGCCGATGCCCTTCAGGACCGTCGCTGGATCGCTGATCTACGCGGCGCTCTCAACCCCACCGCCTTGATCGATTACGTCCGCCTCTGGAGATTGCTCCGGTTCACCACCCTCTCCTCCCGCCCAGACCGCCTCCTCTGGCGATGGACTTCCAATGCCAAATACTCGTCCAGATCCTGCTATCGCGCTCTCTACTCCGGATCCACTCATGCACCATTCTGGCGCCTTACATGGAGATGTTGGGCTCCCCTCCGCATCAAGATTTTCACTTGGCTCGCTGACCTCGACCGCTGCTGGACGTATGCTCGACTCGCTCGTCATGGCCTGCCGCACAAGGATCGTTGTGCCCTATGTGACCAAGCCGAGGAGACCATGCAGCACATCATCATTGGATGCCCCTTCTCGTGGGCTGAGCCTCTTTTCTTTGTAGACACGATGTTTTTCGTGGGCTGAGCCAGTTTTCGGGGGTTTTTCGGTTTCAGGTAATACGGGTTCATGTTTTTCGGGTATCAGGTTTTATGCCCATCGTGACCCCCTAGAAAAACCCTAGGGCACTTCCCCCCTCTCCTCTCTCCCCTCTCTCTCGATCTTGAGCTTGCCCGCCATCGTCCCTGCGCCCTAGATCCTTGTTTGCGAGCTGCGACGTCATCCCCTGCATCCTCTACATCGACGACTTCGAGCTCTACACCACCGCATTGACCGAATCGAGCTCTTCTCCCACGTTTGATCATCATCGTGAACAACTTCGATCTGTCATCATTTGTTGCTCCTAAACCCCCGATGAGCAACTGTGACCTCCCTCGGTGAGCGTCGAGTCTTCCACTCTGTTTCCCCCTTGATTCCCTGTTTCTAGTCGTTGTTGCCATCGCTGTCAAAGCTTAGCTCCGCTGTTGCGCTTGCTGCCATCGCTTCCATCCTTCTCAAAGTTGTATGACCATGCAGTCGTGCTCAGCGCACCTCCAGGAAGCCGAGGCCCCCTCTAGATCGTCATCCCGTGCCTCCTAGTACCGAACCCGAGCTTGCCCATGCTCCGACCGCCGCCTCTGCTCGACGTCGTCATCGTTGCAGACCACCCCAGCCACCGTCGTTTGCTCTTTTGGACGCACACGAGCACCAGCGTTCGAATGCGCCTAGCCACGCTCCAAATGGTGGTCCATAGAAAATTTCCGATGAAGTCCGGCGCTCGTCGCCGCAATTTTGGTCGCCAGCACATGCACTGATGCATCTCCAACGTATCTATAATTTTTTGCTTGTTCCATGCGGTTATATTATGATTCTTGAATGTTTTACAATCATTTTATAGCAAATTTATATCATTTTTGGGACTAACCTATTGACATAGTGCCCGGTGCCAGTTGCCATTTTTTGCTTGTTTTGTACTTTGCAGAATATCAGTAGCAAATGGAGTCCAAACGTAGCTAAACTTTTTGGAGATTTTTTCTAGATCAGAAGACACCCAATGGGCCAAACATGTACCATAGGGGAGGCCCGTGGTGGGAACAACCCACCAGGGCGCGCTAGGAGGCCCAGGCGTGCCCAGGGGGGTTGTGCCCCCCTCGGTGACCTCCGGCAGCGCCTCTTTGCCCTATAAATTGCCGAATATTCCAAAAACTCTAGGGGAGTCGACATAACACAATTCCAGCTGCCGCAAGTTCCAGAACCACGAGATCCAATCTAGACACCGTCACGGAGGGGTTCATCATCCTCATTGGTGCCTCTCCGATGATGCGTGAGTAGTTCATCATAGACCTACGAGTCCATAGGCAGTAGCTAGATGGCTTCCTCTCTCTCTCTCTCTTGATTCTCAATACAATGGTCTCTTGGAGATCTATTTGATGTAACTCTTTTTTGCGGTGTGTGATACGTCTCCAACGTATCTATAATTAATGAAGTATTAATGCCATGTTTACAATAATTTTATATGGTTTTGGTATGATTTCATTAGAACTAACCAGGACTGACACTGTTTTCAGCAGAACTACCATGGTGTCATTTTTTCTGCAGAAATAAAAGTTCTCAGAATGGGATGAAAATTTATGGTGATTTTTATGGATCAAAAGAGACCCCTGAAGCACCGAAGTTGGGCCAGAAGAGTCCCGAGGTGGCGTAAAGGGTGGAGGGCGCACCCCCTGTCTTGCCACTTCCTCATGGACCCCCCTGACGTGAAACCGATGCCAAAAATTCCTATAAATACCAAAACCCCCGAAAAGAAACCTAGATCGGGAGTTCCGCCTCTGCAAGCCTCTATAGATACGAAAAACCAATCGGGAGCCCGTTCCGGCACCCTGCCGGAGGGGGAAACCATCATCGAAGGCCATATTCATCATCCCGGCGGTCTCCATGATGAGGAGGGAGTAGCTCACCCTCGAGGCTGTGGGTATGTACCAGTAGCTATGTGTTTGATCTCTCTCTCTCCCGTGTTCTTGATTTTGCATGATCTTGATGTACCGCGAGCTTTGTTACTATAGTTGGATCATATGGTGTTTCTCCCCCTCTATCTTCTTGTGATGAATTGATTTTTACGTAGATTTCACTATTAACGGATTGAATACTATTATGGATTCCAGAACACTTGATGTATGTCTAGCGTGGGATGCACATGGTGACAATGGGGTGTTCTATTGATTCACTTGATGTATATTTTGGCACTCAACTCGCGGATTCCCGAGGTGACATTTGGGTAATCTATGCATAGGGGTTGATGCACATTTTCGTCTTCATTTCTCCGGTAGGAATCTTGGGTCACTCTTTGAGGTTCTTTGTGTTGGATTGAATATTGTGAATCTAAAGTTGTTTGGTGCATATCATATAATTGACCCATGGATACTTATGGTGACATTGTAGTATCTAGGTGACATTAGGGTTGATTGATGTGTGTCATATGGTGTTATTTCACTACAAACTCTAGGGTTGTTTGTGACACTTATAGGAATAGCTCAATGGATTGATCGGAAAGAATAACTTTGAGGTGGTTTCGTACCCTACAATAATCTCTTCGTTTGTTCTCTGCTATTAGTGACTTTGGAGTGACTCTTTGTTGCACGTTGAGGGATTGTTATATGATCTAATTATGTTATCATTGTTGAGAGAACTTGCACTAGTGAAGATATGAACCCTAGGCCTTGTTTCCAAGCATTGCAATACCATTTTCGCTCACTTTTGTTACTAGTTACCTTGCTGTTTTTATATTTTCAGATTACAAAAACCTATATCTACTATCCATATTATGCTTGTATCACCATCTCTTCGCCGAACTAGTGCACCTATACAATTTACCATTGTATTGGGTGTGTTGGGGACACAAGAGACTCTTTGTTATTTGGTCACAGGGTTTTTAGAGAGACCATCTTCATCCTACATTTCCCACGGATTGCTAAACCTTAGGTCATCCACTTGAGCGAAATTTGCTATTGTCATACAAAACTCTGCGCTTGGAGGCCCAACACAAGTCTACAAGAAGAAGGTTGCGTAGTAGACATCAGTGTGTTTGTTGGGATGCGACAAACTTTGAGTTTATGATTGATAACCCACAAGTATAAGGGATCGCAACAGTTTTCGAGGGTAGAGTATTCAACCCAAATTTATTGATTTGACACAAGGGGAGCCAGCGAATATTTGCAAATATTAGAAGCTGAGTTGTCATTTCAACCACACCCGGAGATTAATTATCTATGGCAAAGTGATTAGTAGCAAAGTAATATGATGGTTTTGATAGTAGTAGTAACAGTAATAGCAACAGTAACAATGATAGCAATGATTTTGTAGCAAGTGTAATAATAACAATAGCAGTCGTAACTTAACAAGAAAAATATAAGAGAAATTCGTAGGCATTGGATCTGTGGATTCGTTGGATGATATTCATCATATAACAGTCATAACCTAGGGCGATACAAAACTAGCTCCAGTTCATAAATATAATGTAGACATGTATTTCGTAAATAGTCATACGTGCTTATGGAAATAACTTGCATGACATCTTTTGTCCTACCCTCCCGTGGCAGCGGGGTCCATAAGGAAACTAAGGGATATTAAGGCCTCCTTTTAATAGAGAACCGGAACAAAGCATTAGCACATAGTGAATACATGAACTCCTCAAAGTACGGTTATCACCAGAAAGTATCCCGACTATTGTCACTCCAAGGTTTATGGATCATAACACGTTATAGGTGAATATAACTTGCAAGATCGGATCTAGAACGTAGAAATAATGGTGATAACATAAATGGTCCAGGCCTGTAATCATGGCACCCGGGCCCAAAGTGAAAAGCATTAAGCATGGCAAAGTCATATCAACATCAATCTCAGAACCTAGTGGGTACTAGGGATCAAGCCCTAACAAAACTAACTCGATTACATGATGAATCTCATCCAACTCCTCACCGACCAGCGAGCCTACGAAGGAATTACTCACTCCCGGTGGGGAGCATCATGGAATTGGCGATGAAGGAGGGTTCATGGTGATGAAGATCGAAGATCCCCCTCTCCGGAGCCCAAAACGGACTCCAGATCTGGCCTCCCGATGAAGAACGGGAGGCGGCGGCAGCTCCGTATTGTGAAATGAGATAATTCTTCCTCCTTATTTTTTTTATGAAAAATAGGTATTTATGGAGTTGGAATCAGGGTCTGCGGGGCCACCAGGTGGGCACAACCCACCTAGGTGCGCCTGAGGGGGGCGCCCTAGTGGGTTGTGCTCACCCAGGGGACCCCCCTCCGGTGGTTCTTGGCTCCAGTATTTTTCTTTTATTGCATAAAAATTCTCCGCAAAGTTTCATTTCAATCTGAGAGCTTTTATTTCTGCACAAAAACAACACCATGGTAGTTCTGCTGAAAACAACGTCAGTCTGTGTTAGTTTCATTCAAATCATGCAAATTAGAATCCAAAACAAGAGGAAAAGCGTTAGGAAAAGTACATACGATGGAGACGTATCAACTCCCCCAAGCTTAAACCTTTGCTTGTCTTCAAGCAATTCCGTTGATAAACTGGAAGTGGAAAAGAAAAACTTTTACAAACTCTTTTGCTCTTGTTTACATAATAAGCTTAAGTAGCACCCAGGTTTTCAGCAAAGATTATAACTAACCATGTCAACAATAACTCTTAAAAATTATATTAACTCATATCAATGACATAATCAACTAGCGAGCAATAATAAAATATCTCAAATGACAACACCTTATCAAAACAATCATGATATAGTATGACAATAGTGGTATCTCGCTAGCCCTTTCTGAGACTGCAAAACATAAATGTAGAGCATCTTCAAAGTTCAAGCAGTTTCTAAACATTGTAATTCATGGTAGAAAAGATCCAGTCATGATGCATCCAACATTAACTATACACAATGCACGAGGATAACAATAGTTCTCTCATAATCTGGCGCTTATTTGAGAAGGTGATGACTCAACATAAAATTAAATAAATAGTCCCTTTGTAGAGGGAAGCAAGGATTTTGCAGTGGTGCCAGAGCTCAGTTTTTAAAATAGAGGTAAATGAAATTTTGAGAAATGCACCCTTCATGTTTACTTTGCGACCATTAGTTATCGATATCTTCCTAAACACATTAGTGGCGGTTCCCAAGCGATAAAAGTAAAGGTTTACTCCCCCTGCACCAACAATCACACTCCAGAGCTAGCCCAATCCTCGGGTACCCTCCATACCAACATCAGTCATGGGGGAGTTTTATTTAATTATTGGCAGTTTGATTTCGGGACTAGGAATGCCTATTACTGCCCCTCTCGTGCAAGGACAAGTGAATAAACACTCATCATGAGAATAGTCGGCTTAGCATGGAAGATACCGACTACCTCACGTCGCTCTATGAACAATCTAGGCACACAAAAAGGATATTTATTTGAAGTTTTTTGAGGTGGCACATACAAATTTACTTAGAATGGCAGGGTAATACCGCATATAGGTAGGTATGCTGGACTGATCTGGAATAACTTGGGTTTTAGGATTTTGATGCACAAGCAGTATTTCTGCTTAGTACAAGCGAAGGCTAGCAAATAGGTTGGGAAGCGGCCAGCTAGAGAGTGAAAACGGTCATGAACATGCATTATGCATAATGAACATTGGATAATAGCATGAGTAGGATATGAACACCATGAACATAAATATCATAGAGGCTATGTTGGTTTTGATTCAACTACATGTATGAGCATGTGCCAATTCAAGCCACTCGAAACATTTAGAGGAGGATACCATATCATCATACTACATCACAATCATTTTAACGCAATGTTGACATCCAAAATAAATCATTATCCACTCCTAGCTACTTAAGCATGGCATGAGAAACTATAATCTCTAATTGTCATTGCAAACATGTTTGATCATAATATGTTGAATCATGGATACTAGGTTAAACATATTTACAAAAATTAAACAAGTTGAGTTCATACATGTTTCTCTCTGCCTCATCCAGTTCACCAAATATCGTCATTATTGCCTTTCACTTGCACGACCGAACAAGTTGAAAATAATAATAGTGCAAGGGTACCGTGGACTAAGCTGGAGTCTGCAAACATTTTATTCAAAAAGGAGAAGACAAGGTAATGTGGGCTCTTTGTTAGATCAACAATAATGCATATGAGAGCCACTCAACATTTTCATCATGGTCTTCTCCTTGGTATGACTCAATAATAAAAAAAATAGAGAAACACACTAAAATATTTTTGGATTTTTTAGTTTTTCTAGAAGAAAGCAAATTAAAGAAGGAGAAAAAAAAACGAGAAAAATTATTTACACGGGAAAGCTCCCAATAAGCAAAAAGAACAATCGAGAAATCTTTTTGGTTTTTTATTTTAATACTACAACTAATTAAACTTGAAAGAAAAAACGAAAAGAAGCAGGAAATATTTTTGGGTTTTCTCAGTGTTTTTCAAACACACAAGAAGAAAGTGAGAAAATAAATCTAACATGGATGATACAATGAAAAAGTAAGGACACAGGCAACTGGAATGAAATATGTGAACATGAATGTAATGTCGGTGGAAAACGTACTCCCCCAAGCTTAGGCTTTTGGCCTAGCTTGGTAATCACCACTTGTAGTAGCCATCCGATCCCATGTTGAAGTGTTGTGGAGCAGGAACCTAAGCGTCCCACTCCTGAGGCTCCTCCTCTGCCGCTGACTGGCCCTTCCAGTAGGCAATGATGTCATCTGGCATGATCTGGTATCCGCCCCTGGCAATGATGTCATCTGACATGATCTGGTATACGCCCCTGGCACTTATACCATTCTCTAAGTATGGAGGTCACTATCCGATGATTCCCCAATGACTCCCTTGGAGTTCTTCTTGGAAGCAAACTTCCTAAAGAAACTCATCTTATTCCTAAGGATAAAATTCTGAAATTTTTAGTCCACAAAATTTTTGTCAACAAAACTTTACAAGATTGATAGCAACTACTCATAAGCATGCATAGAGGCTATATTGAGCATTCAAACAACTTAGAAGTCTAACAATTCAACATGCAAGCTCATCTACAACAGCACCAAGAGTAGTTAATTATTCAAAATATAAACCACTAGAGCAAAAACTAATTGGACCAATGGAGGAGTCACATACCAAGTAGCAATCCCCCAAAACAGTTTCGAAAACGGAGCTTCGAGCAAAGAGATCGAAATCCGTGGGTTTGATAGCAAGAGGGAGAGAGAGCAATGGTGATTTTTTTTCTGGAGGTAGGTGATGACATGGGCTAAAGAGATAAGTGAGTGGGCCCACGTGGGGACCAGAACCCACCAGGGCATGCCTGGGGCTGTTGGCGCGCCCAGGTGGGTTGTGCCCACCTGGTGCACCCCCTCTGATGTTATTTGCACTAAATATTCAGAAATTCAGAAGAAAAAATCGTATTAAATTTTCAGGACATTCTGAAATTTTTTATTTTTGGGTCATTTTTATTACACGGAAAATCCAGAAAACAGGATAAACATAGCATTTTATTTTATTTAACTAAGAAAAACAGAAAACAAAAGGCAAGGACAGAAAGTTGTGCCTACTAAATTCATCAACTTCATACCTCTCAAAAGTGATCTATTAATAAGGTTGATCAAGTCTTATTAACAACCACCTTCGATTAGCATGAAACCAAAGAACTTTCGTAAAACACTAAGTTACCTCAACGGGGATATGCATGTCCCCAACAATAAGTATATCATATTTCTTTTTGGCAGTAGGTAGAGGTAGTTGAAAACTTCCAATAGTGAGTGTCGAAGATTTTTCAACAACATTTATACCATTCAATTGGAATTGTTTTTCGGAAAGTGCACTGTATGCTCATTACCATTGATATGAAAAGTGACCTTGCTTTTATTGCAATCAATAACAGCCCCTACATTATTCAAAAAGGGTCTATCAAGGATAATCGATATGTTGTCGTCCTCGGGCATCTCTAGTATAACAAATTTAGTTAAGATGGTAATATTTGCAACAACAACGGGCATATATTCACAAATACCGATAGGTATAGCAGTTGATTTATCAACCATTTGCAAAGATATTTTAGTAGGTGTGAGTTTATTCGAGTCAAGTCTTTTATATAAGAAGAAAGGCACAACAATAACACCAGCTCCTAAATCACATAGAGCAGTTTTCACATAGTTTCTTTTGATGGAGCAAGGTATAGTTGGTATTCCCGGATCTCCAAGTTTTTTATATACTCCATCCTTAAAATAATAATTAGCAAGCATGGTGGAGATTTCAGATTCAGGTATTTTCCTTTTATTAGTGATGATGTCTTTCATATATTTTGCAGAAGGGTCCATCTTTTAAATATCAGTCAAGCGAGTACGCAAAAAGACTGGCCTAATCATTTCAGCAAAGCGTTCAAACTCTTCATCATCTTTCTTCTTAGTTGATTTAGGTGGAAAGGGCATGGGTTTTTGAACCCATGGTTCTCTTTCTCTTCCATGTTTCCTCGTAACAAAGTCTCTTTTATCATATCTTTTATTTTTAGGTTGTGGGTTATCAAGATCGAAAGCTGGTTCTATTTCAACATCATTATCTAGTTCTTTATCAAATTTTGGTTGAGTGTCTTCATGAACATCATCATTATCTTTTTCATTATCACTAGGTGAATGTTCATTACCAGATTGAGTTTCAGCATCAGAAATAGAAACATCATTATTAGCTTAGGAGGTTTTTCTATCTCAGGTTCACTAGAGGTATGCAAAGTCCTATCATTTTTATTTTTCTTCTTCTTTTTAGAAGGGCTAGGTGCATCAGTGTTAATTCTTTGAGAGTCTTGTTCAATTCTTTTAGGGTGTCCCTTAGGATAATGTAGTTCCTGAGTCATTTTATCTCCTCTAGTTGCTACTCTAACAACAAAGTCACTTATATTATTGTTCATTTCATCAAGCAATTATTTTTGATATTTAGCAACTTGTTCTAACCGGGTATGAACCATAGGGGAATGTTTTCCTACACCTCTAACATCATTGGTAATTCTGAATAACAAGTCACTCAAGCGAGCAATCATGTCAGAGTTGTATTTCAATTGTTTCCTCATAACATTTGCATTGAAGTGATCTTGTTTCTAATGTAGTTATCAAACTCATAAAGGCATTGACTAGGATGCATATTATAAGGATTGTCCTTATCGTTAAATTTCATAAAAGAATTTACCTCTACCACCTTGGGTGGTGGTCTATGAAGCCCATGTATTTTTTCAATAGGAGGTAAATTTTTGACATCCTCAGATTTAATACCTTTTTCCTTCATACATTTCTTTGCCTCTTCCATATCTTCAGGATTGAGATATAAGATATCCCTCTTCTTTGGAGTGGGTTTAGGTGGTGGTTCAGGAAGAGTCCAATCATCATAATTTTTCAAAATGTTATTCAATAATTCTTTAGCTTGTTCAATAGTTCATTCCCTGAAAACACAACCAACACAACTATCTAGGAAGTTCCTAGAAGCATCGGTTAGTCCATCATAGAAGATATCAAGTATTTCATTTTTCTTAAGAGGATGATCAGGCAAAGCATTCAGCGGTTGAAGAAGCCTCCTCGAACTTGTGGGAGACTCTCTTTTTCAATTTGCACAAAGTTAAATATTTCCTGTAAGGCAACTTGTTTCTTATGAGCAGGAAATCATATCCTGGGGACTGCACACACAACCAGGAGCAAGAGTATTATAACACATCTTAGCATCACCCTTTAATGAGAAGGGAAATAATTTGAGAATATAATAATGGTGATTTTTTGTGACGCCCTCGATTTGACTGTACACTAATCATACACGCAAATGTGTACGATCAAGATCAAGGACTCATGGGAAGATATCACAACACAACTCTAGACACAAACTAAAATAA